>NC_079190.1:434659424-434959424 GCF_029499605.1 Hyla sarda
GGTCTCCAAACTGTGGCCCTCCAGATGTTGCAAAACTACAACCCCCAGCATGCCCGGACAGCCAACGGCTGTCCGAGCATGCTGGGAGTTGTAGTTTTGCAACATCTGGAGGGCCACAGTTTGGGCACCACTGTTCAACCGTTTACTAATATTAAAAGGGTTATCTAGGAATAAAAGCAAAAATAGCAACACACCTAATTTATCCAAAAACAGCAACACACCTAATTTATCCAAAAACAGCAACACACCTGTCTTCAGCCGATGGCTTTCCGGGTATGCTGGTAATTGTAGTTTTGCAACTGCTGAGGGTCTACAGTTTGGAGACCACTGTCCTCAGGTGACAATCCCTACTAAAGAGGAATGTTCATAGGTCCTTCTCCCCAAATGTTACGAGGGACAGACATGTTTGGAGGTGACATTGCAGCATTCAGTAGGGCTAATTTCCATTCTGGCTACTCAATGTGGTCTATGCTTGGAAAAAGCACTGTAAGAAGAGTAAGATGTCACTCTTTTCCACGTTGCGGAACTCTATTATAGTCAGAACTGCATACAGAGAAATACGCATCATGGGGAAGGCAAGGGGCGTATTCCCATTGAAACCATTGGGATGGGGTTGAGAGGCGGAGTTGCACAGATTTTCACGTGCGTTTTAGAATGAAGGACCCTCCTTTATTGCCGTTGACTTGGGCTACAAGCACCACATCAAAAACCATGTGTACACAGATGAAAATGATAACATTTTAGTGTTTTGTGCTGCCATACCTGGACCATCTACGGTTCTAGTGAAAGCAGTTCAGTGGAACTTTGTCTGGTCTGGGTATTGCAGTCGTAATAAGGAGGCATATATAAGTGAAGGTCCAGACTTCAGATAATAACTAGTGAACTGTAATATATTGAACTCTGGAACAGCTAAGAAAGTCTACGCAAGCTTCATGACTCAGGACGAGGTGCATACAGACCGTGAAAGTGATACTATCAATGACATCACAGACAAGTGAAGACGGTCAAGGACTGGCCAGACTGGAGTGAATCATCGTAGACCATTAATGTCTGTCTAAAAGTAGCTTGTATTCTGTGAGTCACATAACAGAAAGGGACACTTCATGTTTTCTTCTCGTTGTGACTATGGCTGTTGTCTAACCATCTGCTGGTTATTTGAGAAGTGGGCTGACCTGAGGGAGCTGTCAGGAGACCTGTCAAAACCGCCTGGGGTGCTGGCCTTAATTTAATTGGTGTAATACCCATAGGGTTTCCATTTGACCTACTGACATCCTGAACTCTGGAATCTTTGTTACCCTACAATTTGGAGTTAATGTTTTTTCACACTTTTCGGCAAGTTCTTATTGTTCTTCAATAATAGATGACAAAAAGGAGATCATCAAGGAAATCTACAGCTCCATTTCTTGTGTACAAAAACATAAAGAAAAATAGCGAATGCAGAGTCACCAGATGATAGAATAGAGTTGTTCTGCCAGAAATGGGCCACATTGAAGAACATTTCACCTTTAAGTTAATATTGATATTATTGTTAATTTTGGTATTTCATTTTAATATAAAAATGTCAATGTATTCACATAAATCTAGACCATGAAAAAAGTTAAGCTGCCTTTTAAAGATCTCATTTTTCATGGATTATAACTGCAACCATGTGTACATTAGGAGAAGTAGAGATAAAAAGACCCTTGGTTTCAGACACTGATAGCTCTAATTCAGGAGAGACTCTGGATCTTCAGTCCACGGTAGATTTATTGGTCAAAACAAGAAGTAAAAGCACAAAAACGTGTTTCGGGTTTTGCCTCCCTCTTCATCAAATTCCAGTCTGATGAATGGGAGGCAACCCCCGAAATGTGTTATTGTGCGTTTAGTTCTTATTTTGACAATAAAGTCCTACCAAGGACTCACTGAAGATCCTGAGTCTCTCCTTTGAATTAGAGCTAGCAGTGTCTGGAACCAAGGGTCTTTTTATCTCTATTACTCCATGTGTGTGCCAAGCACAGGCTGCCCTTGTTTCCTGAGACCTTCCGACTGAGTAGCTACTCTCTCTCTCTTCTCTACCCTACTCTAGGATTTTGGGGTGATGATCTAGTTTATCACCTTTTATAAGGTCAGCAGCCACTGCATGGAGACACCAGTCTTCCAAGTGTTTTGTGCTAAACGTTGCCCCCCAGATTCTACACTAGGAACAGGTTTCTGGTCTGTTTTTTTCTCTATTTTACAGGTTTACCATGTGTACATATCCTTTGTGTTAAAGGGTTCTTTCAGTATTCTGTGTGTATGTAGCTGCTGACATCCTAGAACCTTTGTAGAAATATGTGAACCAGTTTTGGGGCATAAAAGTGAACGCTTTTTGTGCAAAACATATTTGCACAAAAATTTGCTACTTGTTGGGAGTTTAACATCATACACTTTTTAAAATGCCTAAAGGGGGTGTGGTCTTTCACGGCCCGGGATATATGCTGTAATTTATGCCAGAAACTGGTCTAAATGAAAGCTGAAAGCTAGGTTGTAGCTAGCATGTATCTCAAAGTGTGGTGGCACATAAACAGTTACTAATGCACCCAAGAGGTTATTACCCCTTAATGAAATTGCAATTCCCCCCAGGATTTCTAGTCCTGGTTTCTACACCTCATTCCAGAGTTTGATTAGATCTGTATCCCCTGTCTTCCCCCCCCCTCCATACTCTTATGGCCCGGTTAGCATAGTCTATTGCATTGGTTGCCATAAAAGAACATCCAACTCTGAGTTCAGATGATTTTCCACTAAACTAACTCTAACTTATAATATGTGGTGCTTTCTCCAGTGAGGTGCCTTTATTAATGTAGAGCATTGGTTCTCAACCTTTTTCGTGACTGTACCCCCAAAGGGTGAAAGTATGTCCGCAGGTACCCGGGAACTTACACGCAAGGGGTACCCGTAAACAAAATAAGTAATAAAAGTACTTAATTTCATAATGGTGTGTGCTTACCTTTCTAATGCAATACTTAATCTCCTTGTGCTATTATTCCCTCCTCCCTCTGATCCCCTTTTGCCATTATTTCTCTCCCCCCCCCTCCCCCCCCAAATCCCCCTGGGCCAATATGTGAGATACATACAATAACGCTCTCCCATACTGTGGTGTTACACTTAGTTTAACATGCTTACCAGGCTTGTGTCTATCCCGTTTGGCACACGTAGAGAGGCCGCAGTTCCGGCCGCAGTACAATATAGTGAGCTGCCGTGGCGTCTGTGGCGTCCAATCCTCGATCTGCGCTGACAAATACTGGCCAATGCATGGCTGGTATTTGTCAGCGAATTTCCTTACCCAGGGCTCAAGTGCAGCAGGAACGCATGGGAACGGAGTTCCTGCACTTTTTTTCCCAGCAGGAACCCATTCCCATTAGCAGAAGTCCTGCAGGACCAGCCCTTGAGTGGAAATCTTGGATGAGTTCCATCACTTTTTTTTCCCAGGACTTGACCCCTGTCCTTACCCCCGCATAACCCTTGGCGTAACCCTAGGGTACACGTACCCATGGTTGAGAACCCCTGATGTAGAGGATTTTTCCACTGATTGAGACATCTCAGATGCCTTAGGTTAAGGTAAATTCCTGTAAATATTACAGTAATCTATTATTGTCAGTCCTCAGAGCAGAAATCCAACCACAAAAGTCAATTCATACTACTTGTTCTTGCCAGGACTAAATTCTCTTCTCATTCCAGGCAGAGCAGGGTTTTCTCAATACAGATTCATGGCTGCCGTTCTGTTATGTAATGCCGGTTCTTGCTCCACATATAGTTGTTGTTTCAGGAAATATATTTAGTTCATCCTTAGAAACTGCCTTTTTCTTGGCCCTGGTATTAACGATGGGCGCCTTCACAATTACATTTAATATCCAGTGTCTGCTCATTTCCCCGTATTTCCTTCATTGTGCTGATGACTGGCAGGATAATCAGAAACATGCAGAGGGCATCATCGGCTTCCTGATCTGGGTGCCGCATGTAACAGGTTCTCATGGATCAGAACATTTGAGGACAAGTAACAAGGTCAATTGAAGATTGTAGGTTTCTCTAGAAGTCACGATTTCCATTCCCATTTGGTGTAGTTAAAGGCCGTACGGCCTGACGAAGCGCCCATTGACGCGATACGGACCGTGGCCGCCGTCTGAACTCCCCCCAATTCCACCTTCACCTCCATGCAGAAGTCACCGAGTTCTGGACCTCCATTGTGACAGCTTGAATTGAAGACCTGTGATCGTGTGAGTGCTCCCCTTCCTTTCTTTTCTATGTGATATATATCTTCAGAATTTCCATCCCATGGGAAAGAGTTCAAGCATTTAGTTGATTATTTTCTGGTTTATTGGAGTAATCCTGTATGTGCCTATTACATTACATCTGGAGGAAAACTTGGACACGTAAAATTTTTCAAGACTTTTTATTGACCCCTATGTAGAATGACCGTTGTGCAGTTCTGTGAATTCGTATAAATGACAAGATGTCTATGAGCATTCTGCCCTGGTACCAGATGACAAGGGTTGAAGGCTTCCTGTAGTAAAGCACAATGAATACCCCCCCCAGGTGTCCTGCACCATGAAGCCAGGATGTGCCGCGCACTATTACAGCTGCCAGTCAGCTACTTGATAAACAAATGGATGTCATCCATACTCTTTACTTCCATCCATCCATTGAGAGTAATCTTCCCCTCCAGTCTCCTGAACTTGAATGTCCCCATTGTGCTGCGCGGTCTTGGAGAGAGGTGATGGAGAGTTTGCTTGTGGCGCATTAATGATCACTACCTGCTGAGTCATGAGGATGTTCAGCTGAATTGCACTTACTCCAGCTTGTTAGTGGTGCATGCATAATATTCTCCATCCAGTATCTTACAAGCTTCCCTTTGAAGTTGCTCCGGATGGGGAACTCCTGGCTATTTGCTTTCACTGGACGAACCCTGGAGAGTACAGATGAAATGTGAGAAGATAATTTTATTCAGGTCTGTTACTCCTCGTAATTACATGGGATCTTCTGGTATAGAAGCGGAGGAATCCATTTTGGTAATTTTACATCAAAAAGATATGAGCTCCAGTAAGCCTGGGTCCACATAGGGTCATTTGGGGGGGAAATTATCAAGAGTGTTACATAGTTACATAGTGAGGGCGGTCGAAAAAAGACATATGGCCATCAAGTTCAACCAGGGAAATTGAAGGGTCGGGTGTGGCGCGATATTGGTTATGTTATTTTTTTCCAGGAATGTATCTAATCCTGTTTTAAAGCTGTTAATTTTTCCTGCTGTGACCAGTTCCTGAGGTAGACTGTTCCATAAGTTCACAGTTCTCATGGTAAAGAAGGCGTGTCGCCCCTTGACACTAAACTTTTTCTTCTCCAGACGGAGGGAGTGCCCCCTCGTCCTTTGGGGGGGGTTTAACCTGGAACAGTTTTTCTCCATATTTTTTGTATGGGCCATTAATATACTTATATACGTTTATCATATCCCCCCTTAAATGTCTCTTCTCAAGACTAAACAATTGTAACTCCTTTAATCGCTCCTCATAGCTAAGATGTTCCATGCCCCATATTAGTTTAGGGGAACAAATTCTTCCCCTTTAAATGTGTACTCTGCCCTATACATCTTATCCCCTATCCAAAGGAGATGTCTAACCCTGGACGTTCCAAACCTGAAAGATTGGGGCTTCCATGTTTGTGACGCCATGCCCCCTCCACATGAATGGAGGTGGCGCGATGTGACGTCACGAACACAGAAGCCCCAAGCTTCCATGTTTAGAACTCCGAGGTGCCGGCCCAGAGATCTTGGATAGGGGATAAGATGTATAAGGGCGGAGTACACCTTTAACTTGTGTGAAATTTGTTTTCCAGATGTATTAAAGGGTGCAGGGCCTGTGATAAATATGGTGCGGTACACATTTTTAACTTTAGTACTTGGCTTTGTATGGTGCCTTCAGAGCGACTCCTCTCTATCGTGTTCAGAAAGTGCTGATAAATGTGCCAATGTGTGGGTGACATAATGTGCATGCACATATAAATCTTATCCACATGGCGCAGAATATTCCAGCAGAGAAATAGACCCATGGTGATTTTAAATTCCTAAGAATATAAAGGTTTGTTTCACTGCAGATTTAAAGAAGCCCTCTGGGATGCACTCTTTTGCTTATATAGTGCAGCATAAGCTATTATTAGAGAATAATGTAGAGGTTCCTGTGCATGCCTTGTACTTGTACCTGTTTTAGCTGATGTGGCAGGCATGTTTTTTTATTTTATTGTTTCCAATTCCATTATTGAAATGAATTAAATAATACGAATTTCCCATGAATCCACTGGCTTCACAGAGAGAGGGGATGGAGTCTCATTACTGCACCTGGTGATGTATCACCTAGCTAGACTCCAGCAGCCTAAACTGTAGCAACTCTTAAAGGGTACCTTTCATCAACAAAACTTTTGATACATTATAGATTAATGTATGCAGAATAACTTTCCAATAGCATGTTATTAAAAAATATGCTTTCTATTTAATTTTCCACTTTGAAAAAATGACCACTAGGGGTCTCCCTACCAGTCCTTTTTTTATAGATTTCAGACTCATGCTGGAGTCCTAAATCTCAGACTGCAGCTGAGACACAGATAAACTCCCTGGCAGGGAGTAGTGCTGAGTTTGTCTGTGTCCCGGCTGCAGTCTGAGATTTAGGACTCCAGAATGAGTCTGAAATCTATAAAAAAAGGACTGGTAGGGAGACCCCTAGTGGTCATTTATTCAAAGTGGAAAATTTAAATCGAAAGAAGCATATTTTTAATAACATGCAATTGGAAAGTTATTCTGCATACATTATTCTATAATATATCAAAAGATTTTTTGATGAAAGGTACCCTTTAAGTAGACTAGGTACAGTTCACATTATGTGCAGTTTTGATGCATTTTCTTATTCAAAGTGTGTTTTTTTTTTTTTTAGAGAAATATTACCAGGAAAAAGTGATCTGACCTATAATCACAAAGGATGTGTTTTATGAAGATTTGATGTCTTCAGGCTATGTTGTATTGCTACATCTTTTCTTCTATTGTTTTTTTTTTTTACTGCGTTTTGGCTCGTTTTTGCCATGATTTTCCAAAGTCCTAGTAAAAATAATGCATTTGTGCAATCGCAGTAAGAAAGATGCATTGTCCTCCAATTTTGGGAATATCACAGCAAAACACAATCTGCTAACACATTGCCACAGGGGGTGTATAATAACTATATATCCTGCACCCATTAAGATAGCAGCAGTATACAGGTAGAGCTGGGTGGTTAGGAATCTGTGTGCACCCAGAAGAGATCTGGTAGATGATGTCATCCTGTAGTTCACAGGAAGTCAGCTGACCAAGGACAGACCACGTCCTCTGGTACATTAATCACTGATTTTCTGTGGGTCAGGCTGGTAGTCACATGACACAGTTACAGTAATAAAATGCATTGCATGCAGCTGTGCTGTAGTGAAACACGTGGTGCTGTAAGACAATGATGGTGAGTTTGTATTATGTGGGCAAAAAGAAATAACCCGGAGTGCTTCTTTAACCACTTTTAATCAGCCGGGATGAAATCTGCACCAAAATCTACATAAAAACGCAGAATGTTGGCACAATTGATATTCTTGTACTTAAAAATTAGGAATTAACAGGAATACAGGAAAATGTAGTCAAAGGGGTTATCCAGGATTTAAAAAAAACAGACGATCTCCTCCAAAAACAGCACCACACCGGTCATTAGGTTGTGTGTGGTACTGCAGCTCAGCTCTATTGAAGTAAATGGAGCCAAGTTGTAATACCACTCACAACCTCAAGACAGGTGTGGTGCTGTTTTTGTATAAATTAACTCTGTTTTTATTCCTGGATAACCCTTTTAATATTAGTAAATGGTACAATAGGGGTCTCCAAACTGTGGCCCTCCAGGTGTTGCAAAACTACAACTCCCAGCATGCCCGGACAGCCGTTGGCTGTCCGGGCATGCTGGGAGTTGGGGTTTTGCAAAATCTGGAGGGCCACAGTTTAAAGACCACTGGTCTAGAAGAACAATGCAGTTCATAGGGGTGCAGCGGTCTGACCCCAGGGACCTTCAATAGGATCTCACTTTGATAACCAGTCTATAAAACTCTAAATGATTTAGTCTTTTTGTTTTTTGACTTTTTTTCTTTCTTCTATATTAATTCTGTATTTGGACAAAGTAGAAAGCAGCACATGACGCAGCCTAAATAGAAAGGCTAAAAATAAGCATCTTCCTGGGAGTCAGTATCCAGGGACACATAACAGTCTGTGTGGTCCTTGAGACCTCCTCTTGTATTCCTGAAGCTGCACTTATATCTGTGTGTGTATATATATATATATATATATATATATATATATATATATATATCTGCAGTCGCCCCATACATCGCTCTTGTATACAGCATTGACTATATATTCTGACATGTAGGTATATTAGTTTGCAAAATAAAAGTCTTGCAGGAAATGGCCGTCCGCCTTTCCCAGGGATTATAAATAGACGGGGAGATGTTTGTAGACCCTATTAAGATGAAAACTTGAACTTTGCGATTCTCGACTGTTTATGCCGCAGAATAATTGGATGGAAATAGATTATCTCTCCAGTTCTTGGGAAACACTTGCGTTTTTTTCTGACAGGTACAAAAATAGATGTGAGGGCACAACAAGGAGCTTTGTTCTCTGCCTTTGGTAAAGGTTTGTGTTCCTTACCTTTGTATTGTCAACCTTAATGTCATTGTACGGTACAGTAAAGAAATGTCAGGGTATTGGCAGAGATAATAAGAGAGGAGGCTGGCGTGTTCCTATATTCATTGTATATACTAGTGCAGAGGATCAGCCTTGTAGTATATATTCGGTGTATTCCTGTATACTAGTGTAGAGGAGCAGCCTTGTATATATTCTCGGTGTATTCCTGTATACTAGTGTAGAGGATCAGCCTTGTAGTATATATTCGGTGTATTCCTGTATACTAGTGTAGAGGATCAGCCTTGTAGTATATATTCAGTGTATTCCTGTATACTAGTGTAGAGGATCAGCCTTGTAGTATATACTCAGTGTATTGCTGTATACTAGTGTAGAGGATCAGCCTTGTAGTATATATTCGGTGTATTGCTGTATACTAGTGTAGAGGATCAGCTTTGTAGTATATATTCGGTGTATTCCTGTATACTAGTGTAGAGGATCAGCCTTGTAGTATATATTCGGTGTATTCCTGTATACTAGTGTAGGGGATCAGCCTTGTAGTATATATTCGGTGTATTCCTGTATACTAGTGTAGAGGATCAGCCTTGTAGTATATATTCGGTGTATTGCTGTATACTAGTGTAGAGGATCAGCCTTGTTGTATATATTCGGTGTATTCCTGTATACTAGTGCAGAGGATCAGCCTTGTTGTATATATTCGGTGTATTCCTGTATACTAGTGCAGAGGATCAGCCTTGTAGTATATATTCGGTGTATTCCTGTATACTAGTGCAGAGGATCAGCCTTGTAGTATATATTCAGTGTATTCCTGTATACTAGTGTAGGGGATCAGCCTTGTAGTATATATTCGGTGTATTCCTGTATACTAGTGTAGAGGATCAGCCTTGTAGTATATATTCGGTGTATTGCTGTATACTAGTGTAGAGGATCAGCCTTGTTGTATATATTCGGTGTATTCCTGTATACTAGTGCAGAGGATCAGCCTTGTAGTATATATTCGGTGTATTCCTGTATACTAGTGCAGAGGATCAGCCTTGTAGTATATATTCAGTGTATTCCTGTATACTAGTGTAGAGGATCAGCCTTGTAGTATATATTCGGTGTATTCCTGTATACTAGTGTAGAGGATCAGCCTTGTAGTATATATTCGGTATATTCCTGTATACTAGTGTAGAGGATCAGCATTGTAGTATATATTCAGTGTATTCCTGTATACTAGTGTAGAGGATCAGCCTTGTAGTATATATTCGGTGTATTCCTGTATACTAGTGTAGAGGATCAGCCTTGTAGTATATATTCAGTGTATTCCTGTATACTAGTGTAGAGGATCAGCCTTGTAGTATATACTCAGTGTATTGCTGTATACTAGTGTAGAGGATCAGCCTTGTAGTATATATTCGGTGTATTGCTGTATACTAGTGTAGAGGATCAGCCTTGTAGTATATATTCGGTGTATTCCTGTATACTAGTGTAGAGGATCAGCCTTGTAGTATATATTCGGTGTATTCCTGTATACTAGTGTAGGGGATCAGCCTTGTAGTATATATTCGGTGTATTCCTGTATACTAGTGTAGAGGATCAGCCTTGTAGTATATATTCGGTGTATTGCTGTATACTAGTGTAGAGGATCAGCCTTGTTGTATATATTCGGTGTATTCCTGTATACTAGTGCAGAGGATCAGCCTTGTTGTATATATTCGGTGTATTCCTGTATACTAGTGTAGAGGGTCAGCCTTGTAGTATATATTCAGTGTATTGCTGTATACTAGTGCAGAGGATCAGCCTTGTAGTATATATTCGGTGTATTCCTGTATACTAGTGCAGAGGATCAGCCTTGTAGTATATATTCGGTGTATTCCTGTATACTAGTGTAGAGGATCAGCCTTGTAGTATATATTCGGTGTATTCCTGTATACTAGTGTAGAGGATCAGCCTTGTAGTATATATTCGGTATATTCCTGTATACTAGTGTAGAGGATCAGCATTGTAGTATATATTCAGTGTATTCCTGTATACTAGTGTAGAGGATCAGCCTTGTAGTATATATTCGGTGTATTCCTGTATACTAGTGTAGAGGATCAGCCTTGTAGTATATATTCGGTGTATTCCTGTATACTAGTGTAGAGGATCAGCCTTGTAGTATATATTCAGTGTATTCCTGTATACTAGTGTAGAGGATCAGCCTTGTAGTATATACTCAGTGTATTGCTGTATACTAGTGTAGAGGATCAGCCTTGTAGTATATATTCGGTGTATTCCTGTATACTAGTGTAGGGGATCAGCCTTGTAGTATATACTCAGTGTATTGCTGTATACTAGTGTAGAGGATCAGCCTTGTAGTATATACTCAGTGTATTGCTGTATACTAGTGTAGAGGATCAGCCTTGTAGTATATACTCGGTGTATTCCTGTATACTAGTGTAGAGGATCAGCCTTGTAGTATATACTCGGTGTATTCCTGTATACTAGTGTAGAGGATCAGCCTTGTAGTATATACTTGGTGTATTCCTGTATACTAGTGTAGAGGATCAGCCTTGTAGTATATACTCGGTGTATTCCTGTATACTAGTGTAGAGGATCAGCCTTGTAGTATATACTCAGTGTATTCCTGTATACTAGTGTAGAGGATCAGCCTTGTAGTATATACTCGGTGTATTCCTGTATACTAGTGTAGAGGATCAGCCTTGTAGTATATACTCGGTGTATTCCTGTATACTAGTGTAGAGGATCAGCCTTGTAGTATATATTCGGTGTATTCCTGTATACTAGTGTAGAGGATCAGCCTTGTAGTATATACTCAGTGTATTGCTGTATACTAGTGTAGAGGATCAGCCTTGTAGTATATACTCGGTGTATTCCTGTATACTAGTGTAGAGGATCAGCCTTGTAGTATATATTCGGTGTATTCCTGTATACTAGTGTAGAGGATCAGCCTTGTAGTATATACTCGGTGTATTGCTGTATACTAGTGTAGAGGATCAGCCTTGTAGTATATACTCAGTGTATTGCTGTATACTAGTGTAGAGGATCAGCCTTGTAGTATATATTCGGTGTATTCCTGTATACTAGTGTAGAGGATCAGCCTTGTAGTATATACTCAGTGTATTGCTGTATACTAGTGTAGTGGATCAGCCTTGTAGTATATACTCAGTGTATTGCTGTATACTAGTGTAGAGGATCAGCCTTGTAGTATATATTCGGTGTATTCCTGTATACTAGTGTAGAGGATCAGCCTTGTAGTATATACTCAGTGTATTGCTGTATACTAGTGTAGTGGATCAGCCTTGTAGTATATACTCAGTGTATTGCTGTATACTAGTGTAGAGGATCAGCCTTGTAGTATATATTCAGTGTATTCCTGTATACTAGTGTAGAGGATCAGCCTTGTAGTATATACTCAGTGTATTCCTGTATACTAGTGTAGGGGATCAGCCTTGTAGTATATACTCAGTGTATTGCTGTATACTAGTGTAGAGGATCAGCCTTGTAGTATATATTCAGTGTATTCCTGTATACTAGTGTAGAGGATCAGCCTTGTAGTATATACTCAGTGTATTCCTGTATACTAGTGTAGGGGATCAGCCTTGTAGTATATACTCAGTGTATTGCTGTATACTAGTGTAGTGGATCTATACACCGTTTAGATCTCTATCTCCTGTGTCTTTTCCCTAGGGTTATGTTCACACTACCGAATTTCCGCGTTTGGAGCTGCTCTTAGGAATCCACTGGATGAACCTTGGTGTGAATTGGCTGCCGTATTTCAGCAGCGGAGAATTCCACCACTGAAATTGACCAAAAGAATCGACATGTTTTTGGGCGGAATTATGCGCGGACTGCATTGCCGTCAGTGGTCTGCGCCGGTCCGCACGGTTCTATCGTCGCTGCTTAGACGGATTCTCTGAGTAGAATTCCTGATGAGAATTCCGTGTGGAGATTCCGTAGTGTAAAGGTTTCCTTACTTTATCTACTGTTCCTTCCTCTTCCCTCACCACTAAGGCCAGATGGGCCCCCTTGGGTGTATCCCCATAGACACGGCTATATCCTATACGGTATATACAGTGGTCCCTCCATATACCATGGTGATCCGCTCCAAATGGACCGTCGTTTGTTGAAACCATCGCATGTTGAGGCATCTGTGCAATGTAAAGTATAGGACAGTGGTCTACAACCTGCGGACCTTCAGATGTTGCAAAACTACAACACCCAGCATGCCCGGACAGCCAACGGCTGTCCGGGCATGCTGGGAGTTGTAGTTTTGCAACATCTGGAGGTCCGCAGGTTGTAGACCACTGTTAGAGGAAGTTGTACTCACCTGTCCCCACCGCTGCCCTGGATGTCGCCGTCCATCGCTGTCGCCGCGTCCCCGGGGTGTCCCCGACGCTCCAGCAAGGCCTTTGCTTCCCCGGCATCTTCGCTCTCCGTCGCCGCCATCACGTCGCTACGCACGCCGCTCCTATTGGATGACGGGACGGCGTGCGCAGCGACGTGATGACGACGATGGAGATCGCCGACGATGCAGGGGATCCCGAAGAGGACGCGCCGGAGCCCCGAGGACAGGTAAGTGATTGTCAGCGGACCACATGGGGCACCGTAAACGGCTATCCGGTGGCAGCTGAAGCAGTCTGCGCTGCCGGATTGCCGTTTATGCGATGGCCCCGACATACAAAAGCATCGTATATTGATGCTGCCTCTGAGAGGCCATCATATGTTGAAATGATCATATGTCGGGGCCATCGTAGGTCGGGGGGCACTGTACCTTTGTTAGGTTCAGATGTGGAATATGTTGGTACTATATACTGTATGTAACTATTTGGGGATCCCCTTGTTTGCACATAGTACATCAAGGCCTTACGTCTTACATGATTTGTGTCTCTGTTACAGCTGGATCCTCAAGCAGTGCAAACCAAGAACTGGCATGTGGACGTGATAGAGATGAATGGGGTAAGTAACATTTACAGGGCAATTCATATTCTTTTCCTTGGTGCTATTAAGACCACCCACTAGACTTGTGTAGATTTCTTACATATTCATTGTGCCCGGTGGCTCAGTGGTTATTACTCAGTGTTCCAGTTTTCACTCTTAGGCTGGGTTCACACCACGCTTTTACAATACAGTTCCCGTATACATTTTCAATGTTAAAACCGTGCTGAACCGTACTGAAAACCATATGCATTGACTCTCCATTGAAAACCGTATACCAAAACATGCATCTGGTTGCGTCCGTTTTGCATCCTGTACGGTTTTGTCAGTTTTTTTTTTCCTGTACCCAGAACCATAGTCTACCACGGTTTTTGGTCCGGGTGAAAAACTATATTTTTTAACATGGGAGTCAATGGGAACCGTACAGAACTGTATGTGCGTACCGTTCCATCAGGTTTTCACCATATGGTTTTTGACTTTGCACAGTTTTTTTTTTTTCTTGGAATTTCAATCAAACAAGTGAAACTTTATTCAAAATGGAGTAAAAAGTTAAAAACGTATACGTTTTTGTCTTAAAAAACGCATGCAACCGGACATAATTTTTCAAATCGCATACGGTTTTTAACTGTATGTGGGTTGAAATTTGTGGACACATTTCGATACAGTTTAGTCCGGTTTTGAGGAATCCGTTTTTCATCAAAAACCTGATACGGGAACTGTATTGCAAAAACGTGGTGTGAATGCAGCCTGACCAAGGTCTCGGCCTGGAGTTTCTATCCTCGCCCCATGTTTGTGTGGTTGTCATGCAGGGTCTCCGGTGTCATCCCACACTTATTATAATTAGAGATGAGCGAACTTACAGTAAATTCGATTCGTCACGAACTTCTCGGCTCGGCAGTTGCTGACTTATCCTGCATAAATTAGTTCAGCCTTCAGGTGCTCCCGTGGGCTGGAAAAGGTGGATACATTCCAAGGAAAGAGTCTCCTAGGACTGTATCCACCTTTTCCAGCCCACCGGAAAGCTGAACTAATTTATGCAGGAAAAGCCATCAACTGCCGAGCCGAGAAGTTTGTGACGAATCGAATTTACTGTAAGTTCGCTCATCTCTAGTTATAATGATGGTTCTCTCCTGTTGTATCTCTCTTGTATACATCATACATTGCAGACAAACACCTTTTATTTATTACATTTACAGTCCATATCTCAGTACTTGTCGCACTATGTTAATATTTTACTAAATCATAATGTTATCAAGTATTTACCTTGAAAATTCCCCAGTCTCGATGAATATTATTTGCTTTGGAAAGTGTTAAGGAATTTCACTTGGCTGCAGTCAGTCCGATCTCTTGCACCGGGGAAAGTGTTTAGACCTTTATATATATATATATATATATATATATATGCAGATACTGGATCACCAGAAGACACTGTAATTATATGGATCAGTCTTTTATTTGTCACTTTTTGTTGGCTGATGGACTCTAGAGGTAATGTGTCTCCTTAAAGGGATACTCCGGTGGAAAACTTTTTTCTTAAATCAACTGGTGGCAGAAAGTTGAACAGATTTGTAAATGACTTCTATTAAAAAATCTTCATCCTTCCAGTACTTATTAGCTGCTGAATACTACAGAGGAAATTCTTTTCTTTTTTTGAACAGAGCTCTCTGCTGACATCATGACCACAGTGCTCTCTGCTGACATCTCTGTCCATTTTAAGAACTGTCCGGAGTAAGAGAAAATCCCCATAGCAAGCATATACTGCTCTGGACAGTTCCTAAAATGGACAGAGATGTCAGCAGAGAGCACAGTGCTCATGATGAGAGCTCTGTTCCAAAAAGAAAATAATTTCCTCTGTAGTATTCAGCTAATAAGTACTGGAAGGATTAAGATTTTTTTTAATAGAAGTAATTCACAAATCTGTTTAACTTTCTGCCACCAGTTGATTTAAAAAAAAAAAAAAAAAAGTTTTCCACCGGAGTCTCTCCACTGGGGACCCCCACGATCTCGCTGCGGCACCCCAGACATCCTGTGCGCAAAGCGAATGACTGGCGATGCGGGGCGGGGGCTCGTGACGTCACGGGCACTGCATGCTCGTGACGTCACGGCCACGCCCCCTCAATGCAAGCCTATGGGAGGGGGCATGACGGACGTCACGCCCCCTCCCATAGACTTGCATTGAGGGGGCGTGGCCATGATATCACGAGCGGGCCGTGCCCGTGACGTCATGAGCCTCCGGCGCTGCACCCAACGTTCTAAACGAATGCTTGGTGTAGCAGGAAGATGGTGGGGGTCCCCAGTGGCGGGACCCCTGCCATTAGACATCTTATCTCCTATCCTGGTCTCCAATCTGTGGGCTGCTATATCTGCTTAAAAATACTACTCCCATCATGTCTGGGCATGGGTGGAAATACTACAGGTTGCAGACCATTGCATATCCGCTGCAGAACTCATTTTTTATTATTAATCATTAATTGGATTCGTTATATATATATATATATATATATATATATATATATATATATATATATATATACATATATATATATATATATACATACATACATACATACATACATACAGTGATCCCTCAACTTACAATGGCCTCAACATACAATAGTTTCAACATACAATGGTCTTTTCTGGACCATCGTAAGTTGAAACGAGACTCAACATACAATGCTATGGACAGTCCAGATCTGTGATACCTGTCAATGGCTGGAAGAACTGACCAATCAGAATGGGCATTTACTGGTAAAACCCCCTGTATTACTGAAGTGCATGCACTGACTGGTGTCTGGTAGCGCCCCCTACAGTACAGGGAGGTATTACATGTTCTGTACTCTTTACCTGTACCAGGGTTACCTGCTCCATTGGACACCAGGTGAGGGCGACTCCATTACTTTTTTAGGACACTGTGTGTACTGTACAGGACCCTGAAGAAGCTCCTGACCTCTACATAGACCAGTGTTTCCCAAGCAGGGTGCCCCCAGCTGTTGCAAAACTACAACTCCCAGCATGCCCGGACAGCCAAAGGCTGTCCGGGCATGCTGGGAGTTGTAGTTTTGCAACAGCTGGAGGCTCCCTGCTTGGGAAACACTGACCTAGACAGTGATTTACAGCTCCCAGCAGATCTTTATTACTTTTATATGTGCAGATTTGCTTTATCTATATTAGTTATCTACTTATTTTTCTTTAATTCTCACTTTTTCCTATTTTTGGATGACATGTTGGTGCCTTTAGAACCAATTACCAGGTTTCCATAGAGTTCTGGTCTCAACATACAATGGTTTCAACATACAATGGTTGTCCTGGAACCAATTAATATTGTAACTTGAGGGACCACTGTGTATATATATATATATTTATATATATATATATATATATATATATATATTTATTTTTATTTTTTTTTAACACCAGATTAAAGTGGAGTTTTCCATGAAGTTTAGCAGCCGGGATATGAGCTTGAAAAGGACGCCCTCTAAAAAGCAGACGGGGGTTTTTGGCGTTAAGATCAGCGTGGTAACAAAGTAAGTCCCCACCCCAATACCTTCCTCCTCTTTACATTGAGTTGTAAATGTGTGTGTGCTGTCAGAGTATACAGCTCATCCTCCCCTGTATACTCTCCTTATTTCTGCTCCTATAATGAGACGCTTCTGTCTCTTGACACAGGAGAGAAAGATCCAAGGTGCCATATATAGTCCGTCAGTGTATAGAGGAGGTGGAGAAGCGTGGCATCGAGGAGGTTGGGATCTACAGAATATCTGGAGTGGCTACTGATATCCAGGCCTTGAAGGCTGCCTTTGATGCCAGTAAGTTGAACTCATATGTAACGTAATATATTATAGGTTTGTGTGAATGTTCTCATCATATGAGGTGTCATTTATTTCATAGATAGTAAAGACATCCTGATGATGCTCAGTGACATGGACATCAACGCCATTGCCGGAACATTAAAACTTTATTTCCGGGAGCTCCCAGAACCTCTCCTTACAGACAAGCTGTATCTGGCATTTATGGAAGGGATTGGTATGTTTCCATTCTTATCTCTAATATGGTTAAACAGGTTATTTTCACTAGTTGTTTATACAGTGCAGCCACATGGGTTTTAGTTATTTCTTTGTAGTGGGGGGCGGGGTGAGCTGGTGAGATTTGGGGTGGAAGCAAAGCCACATCAGGGTAAGAACCAGCTTTAGAAATATAATGTCAGCGCTGATGCCTGTGCATATCTCTGGAATACTGGGTGCATCACTTCCTAAATAATGAAGGTTTTCCTTGGCAGTTCTCTTCTTTGAAGGATGGAGGTCCTGAAATCAATAGACATATCTTTACAGTGTCTTTGCTTACCATAATGTTTCTCAAAGGGGTTATCCAGTTTAGGAAAATGTATCCCCTATCTAAAGTAGAGGGGATAAGTGTGTGATCTCCTGCGCGACGCTTCGTCTCTTCTTGTGCATGAAGCGGAGATCGGCACGTACCCTTCATGCATCTCTATGGGAGAACCGAAGTTCTGTATTCGTGTATCTCCGGCTCTCCTGTAGAGATGCATAGAGAGGGTGGGCCAACCATTGATTCATGCGGGGGTCAACATAGCTCCCTGCATGGGAAGCTGGGGCGCCAAGCAGGAAATCACAGGGGGTCCCAGCGGTCAGAAACCTTGCGATCTGACACTTATACCTCATGCTTTGGACAGGGGATACATTTTTCTAAACTGTACTACTCCTTTAAGGTGGCCATGTATTTTCAATAGTTCATTCTGTCAACAGCTATTTCTCCTGATCTCCCCATACACATGAATGTTGTTTTGTGGTCTATGGGGAGCGGAGGGGTAAGCTGCCACCAGACATCTCTGGTATCACTTCATCTCTCTGCCCCTCATGCCCACTCTTCTCTCCCTCAACGTCATCTGTGGGAAGAAAGTTGAAGGCAGATTTGGCTGATTTGAGGTCTATGGGGACACTATGGTACTTCTGTATTGTATAATAGCCCTTAGTGTTTTTACAGGGCTACACTTGTGTATGTGCCTACGTATGCTCATGTAGTAGAGCTCAGCCATTCCTAGACATGTGCATCTTGGCGGCCGGTGGTACAGCTGTTCGGAGCACTCGTCTGCCGGTCTTATCCCCTGTTTAATTGTGCACTGCTTGTGACTTCTAATCCTCTTGTGTTTCCATGGTTACAGCTCTATCTGATCCAGCGGCCAGGGAGAACTGCATGATGCACCTTCTGCGGACCCTGCCCGACCCCAATCTCATGACCTTCCTCTTCTTGCTTCAGCACTTAAAAAGGTAACTAGATATTACACACAGTCTCCAGTGACCTAAAATGACAATTATTCTAATAGTAGTTTTTTATTTTCATTTTCAAATTACAAAAGATAAGAAACATATCTTCATATACAAAAAAGGTGAAATATTTTCTCCCTTCCCCCGCAACCCACCCCCCATTCCCGCATACATTGACAAATATTCTATAGTTATCAGTGCAGAAAATGTGGCCTCTGACCTCAGACTCTACATTGGATCCTATAGTCACATTTCAGCAGCTTTCTGCTCTCCGGCAGAATATTGTCCGGACCGACGTTCCGGTCTATTGTAGAGTGTGGAGTATGTGAAGGGTGTCGGGTTACCTTCACATGTAGCCTATAAACCCCAAGTACATGGCTGTACAGGATGAATAATATCATCATTGGTCGCACTTCATTGTGTTCATTTCCAAAATTCCCTCTGCCTATTGTAAGCCAACTTAGATAGTATAAGCTGAGGCCCGTCCAGGTAAGGTTCGTGTCTCGGACATGGAACATTCTCAGTCACCAGCTGTTCCTTGGTTACAAATCTTTCTTAAGTTACTCTTCCATGAGAACCAGGCCAGGAGTTTTAGAGGAAAAGTCAAGTTTTCCATCTGAGATTCGGGTACTCGCCAGCTTCCACATCTGCTGCCTTGGAGGATGACCAGCTCAGAAGAGAAGAAAGGGGGGGGGGGGTCAGCAGCTGTTTTTCTCATAGCAGATCGAGTGTGGCAGAACCTTAAAATGGGACAGTGAACATTGGTGGCAAAGTACAATGTTGTGCAGCAAGCATCCAGCCAGGGGCTTTTCTATCTGTGGAATAAGTTAGTCACTACCACATTGGCCCTCATTTACTTAGAAAATCGGGTTGTAAGTCTATGTTGCTTTCTTACCCGACTGCTTTTTTCCCCTGGTATTTATTATTATTTCGCATCCTGTTTGTCGCACGTGGGTTTTGTTGGTTTTGGTTTCCAACTCCTCTGAGTTGTCGGGAAAAAATCCACAACAATTCAACAAATTCGGGTTGGAGACCTTTATAAATACGTGGGAAAGCTCAGAAATGTCGGGTTACATCCCTTTTTCGGGTTTGGGAGAATCCACATCGGGTCCGTCGGGAAAAAATGTCACATCGTGTCGCAGACTGGCGCACGATGTCTGCGACATGGCGCAGACAAAGATGCGACAAAAAAAATGACAAAACAAGTCGGGTTTAGAATAGTAAATGAGGGCCTGTATCTCCCTATTATGACCATTGGTGCTAACAGATTAATCGCACAGGAATGATCAGTTTCCTCCATGTAACTTGTCCTTGCACTACTAGGTCTCCCCAAGAAAAGCTTCTCCATATGATAAATGTATCCAGCCAATGTGCAGATACAAAGTAAGGTAGACCGTATATTACAATGATTCAGTCAGCCTGCATGTTTTACTATCGTCTAGTATTATACATACAGTGCATGGATGGTTGAATTGTCCCGGCTTCTCTACAAATATAGGGGAAGGGAGCCCTGGGCTAGGAGAAGCTAACAATGCAATATTCTATCAAATAACCCAGTGTTTTCCAACCATGGTACCTCCAGGTGTTACAAAACTACAACTCCCAGCATGCTTGGAGTTGTAGTTTGGCAACAGACTAAAATAAAGACCCTGCATGATGTTGGAGATTTAGTGCATACATCTTACATGTGCATAAACATCTCATTTTTCATTTAACACAATACACTGTCAACTTTTTTTTGTAGTAAAGTGGTATTCCGGCATTCGGGAAAAATAAAATGATACTTGCCTAGCCCCGATCCCCTGTAACTCCCATTCAGCTTCATCTGGTCCCCCCTTCAATTTTCTTCTTGCTTTAGAGGTGAGTGCTGGGGGCAGGACCTGCTGGCTCAAGCCAATGACTGGCCACAGTGGGGCAGCCCATCTCAGCCAGTGACAGGTCCTGGTTTAAGCACTCGTCTCTGGAGCAGGAAGATTGGGAGCTGCGGGAGACTGGGGCTAGGTACGCATAGGTTTTTTCCCAGGTTTTTTTGGATTTTTTTTCAAGTGCAGGCTCACTTTAAAGGGAACCAATCATCAGATTTTACCCTAAATAACGCTTGGCAAAGCTTTTTATAGGGTAAAATCTTTATTTTCACCATTCCCGGGGGACGCTCCTGCCCCCAGGGATGGTGAAGATATGAATTTATAAACTAGTCACCGCCGCCGCCGTAAGTAGTCACCTGGGCGGGGAGCTCTTCTCACCTATTCCCGTTCTTCGGCCGGCAGTGACGCCCCCTCCGCTTGATTGATAGACCGCGTCATCACTCTGCTCCGTCTGTTCAGTGAGCGGAACAATGATGCAGCCCATCAATCAAGCGGAGGGGGCGTCGCTGCCGGCCGAAAAACAGGAGTAGATGAGAAGAGCTCCCGCCCAGGTGACTACTTACGGCGGCGGCGGTGACTAGTTTATAACTTCATATCTTCACCATCCCTGGGGGCAGGAGCGTCCCCCGGGGATGGGGAGGACAACAATTTTACCCTATATAACGCTTTGCCAAGCATTATATAGGGTCAAATCTGATGATTGGTTCCCTTTAACATCAAAGTGGAAAACCCCTTAGTTCAGTGGTCTCCTACCTGCGGACCTCCAGATGTTGCAAAACTACAATTCCCAGCATGCCCGGACAGCCAACGGCTGTCCGGGCATGCTGGGAGTTGTAGTTTTGCAACATCTGGAGGTCCGCAGGTTGAAGACCACTGCCCTAGTTGGTCATCTATTCTTCACCTTGTGATTCCTAGCCACATTTCTGGATAAAGTCGTATGTATGAATGCAATGGCAAATTGTACTTGTCTTACCAATAATTTTTTTTTATCATTTTACTTTTGTAGGGTTGCAGAGAAAGAGCCAATCAATAAGATGTCACTCCATAACTTGGCCACTGTCTTTGGCCCCACATTACTAAGACCCTCTGAAGTAGAATGTAAAGGTCACACAAACCTGGCGTCAGATATCTGGTCCCATGATGTCATGGCTCAGGTAACGCTCTTCTGTCTTGCTGACTTCTAGCACAGCTTCAGCGGGGCCATACGTGGCCGGCAGTGGGTTCCCCTTGCAGTATCAGCATGTTGTTGCAGTCGCTTTATTTTCATGTATTCTCGTGTATCACTGCTATAAGCAAATTCCACCATTTATTCCATTGTTGTTGTGTTTCGCCCCAGGTCCAGGTTCTCCTCTATTACTTGCAGCATCCCCCAATCATTTTCTCGGAGCTGAAGAGGAACACTCTGTACTACTCCACGGACGTGTGAGCCTGCACATCCAGGGAAAGACCAGGCAGCTCTGCTTCTCTCTACATTTGGCAAAAGACATTCAGAGGGACCCCACAACCCAGAGCGCCCCCCCCCCCTCTCCCCCCCCCCCCCCCCCCAACTTGCTCCCATGCATTTCTTGAATCCTTTTGTACAGAAAAGTGGAAACAGAAAAGAAACGGAGCCGGCACTGTGCTCCCCTTGTATGAGCTGTATTTTGTATATTGGTTTTCAGGCATTATTTTATGTAGGAGCACATCGCCCTGGCGGAGCAGAGATTTGGAGAACTCTTTCTTCTTGTTATCCACATTCCTTGATGTGCGTAAACTGTTTGGGGAAATTCTTTTCACCTCTGCCGACCTAAAGGGTCTTTTAACCTGCCATATTCTCAAGACCTTGTGCTGGAGACTGCAAAACTGCACTGTATCCTTCCTCCCCTTGGGGACCACAGGGGCCAAACATGAAAGGGATTGTTTGAAGAGTGCCCCCGAGTGATGGACATTGGGATGCTCCGTTCTGTGATATTTTCCTTCATAGACTTGGCAGAATATGAGCGGACTCTCTGTCCTGACCTTTTTAATTCTAAACCGTTGCCATGAAGTTCTCTTCTTCTCTTTGTCTTCTATTGTGAATGAAAAGTGCTTTTGGTCCTTTTTTAATTTTCTTTTCCTGGTGGATGTCACTTGTGATTTTGCTGCTTTCAAAAGGTGGTACGTTTCTGTTACTCCGCTGGGCATGAGGAAATGACTGGTACCCGGACTATACGGCAATAGGCGAGGTGGCACATCTGCCCTGGATCATATGTGTCCAATTCGGAAAAGTCGGCTGCCCCACACGGAAGCCAAACACACACACACACACCCCTCAGAAATTGAGTTTAACTTTATTGAGAAGTTTAAATTATAAAGACAGATGGTCAAAATGTCACGTGTCATCCTTTCTTACTCCACTATATCAGCTTCTGTATGGACAAACAAATTCTTACTGCACATCCATAGCATAAAGGGAAACTGTCATCATTTTCATGCTTCCTGAACGACAACTCATCAGGTCTTCAATGGCTTCTTCCCATCCCACCAACCTTGATTGATAGATTTCCCCCTGATTTGTACGGAAAATGATCTCTAAGTATAAGCTGGCGGGACGGGGGGGGAGAAGCCACTGGGAACCACCCTGATGACATGTGGTTCAGGCAGCATGAAAATAATGACAGGTTCCCTTAAATGGGCACTGTCACCAACTTTATTTTTTGATATGTTGTAGTACTTATGTACTACAACATATCTCTAATATACTTTTATAAAAAAAATTTCATTAAAAAGGTTAAATTTACATTTAAAAACCGGCTACTGAAAAAGGACTGATTTTGGAGTGGCAATCAGTCTTTTTTCAGTTAGGCTGCACTCGCTCCCTGCCTGTCAGGCAGACAGGCGGGAGCGAGTGCATTGGCTCCCCGGCCACTGGCTGGGAGGCCACTCCTCCCGCACATCGCTGTTGCCGCCGCTGTCCCTGCACGCCCGCTGCCGGACTCTGCAGTAACTGCAAGTGTAATGAGGGAACAGGGTATGCGGGGCGGGGGTGGGGGGGAGGAGGGAATGGGCTAGTGCCGTAGCGGGGGGTGGGAATGGGCTAGCAAAAAAAAAAAAATAGGATGGTGGGAGCTACCCTTTAAAACTAGATGCGCTATATGTGTGAGCAAACACTCTGTTAGGGTATGTGCACACAGCCATATTCCGCAGGGGGCCCAAGTCTTGAGGTTCCCATTGACTTTAATAGGCGCTTCATGTCATTATATTTTTTTTCATGTTTTATTGAAGTCAATGGGAGAATGTTGTGTTTTTTTTTTGTTTTTTTTTTTAAACTAATGCCGCATGGTTTATGGCATGAAAATTGGTACGGTTTCCAGGCGGAAATCGATGTGGGTATTTACCTGTGTACATGACCTGAGTGTTGTCTCCAAGATCTTGGTTTGGGGTCCATATGGACATGGAGCCTACAAGAATAAATATTCTTCATTCTTGCAGTGATTTCAGCTTTATTCTAAGGTTCAAGAGAAGCCAATGTTTCCCATTGGGGGGGCCTCCAGTTATTGCAAAACTACAACTCCCAGCATGCCCGGACAGCCTTCTGCTGTACGGGCATGCTGGGAGTTGTAGTTTTGCAACAGTTGGAGGCACCCCGGTTGGGGAACACTGGTGTAAGCAATGGACAGGCTATGTTCTTCAGCAGATGTTCTTTGTTGCTTCTCTCCTCCGTTCCGACACACCCACACACGTGAGAATAAGGCAGCTTATTGTGCAGACCATTGTTCTATTATTAGGTTTCTTTTTTTGTTCTTATTTATTTATATCACAGGTTAAAAACATGGAAAAAAAAAAACATATAAAAAGGCAGGGTCGGCTCTAATACAATGAGAACTTGTTCTCCATCCTTTGTAGTGAGGTGTTCCAAGTCTATAGCCAAATCGCTTTCGGCTCTGACATCCCATCTGCATTATGAATACTTGTATTTGGTTCCGTCATAGGGTCAAGCATCATAGTTCAGGCGAAAGCAGATCAATCATGTGACAGACGCTAACGGTACCGGACGCACCCCATTGACTTCTAATAGGGCCCGTGGGGTTTTGCAGGGGTGTCTGATGTTTTGACAGGAAGAATAGCACGGTAGGCTTTGTGATTCTTCCTGTCAAATATTATAGAAACTATGATACAGGCTTCAAAGCGAGCCTAAAATATGATGTGTGACCCCAGCTAGCTGGCGGAGTCCTATAAATAGGCAGCATAGCATCCTCCTGCTGTATGGACTGGACAATCACTACGGGGTGTTCTGCTTATAATCTAAGTAATACGTCTGTAACGGTGGTCAATGATTTTAGTATAAATGAGGGAATTAACTTCCTATTAGAAAAATAAATAAAATACATATCAGTCACTATGGATGGTGGACAGAGAGGACAAATGCTCTGGGTATATGTGGCACATAGAATAGGTTGGCTACTTGTTTTGCCACTCACCTACTTTTTAATAAAGAGAAAGTAAAACACAATGAGCAGATTTCTTATTGCAAATGTGCCAGAATTCCGGCTTAAATTGTGCCATAAAACCTTTCTTAGGCGCACTCCCCATGTCCGATAAAATAGGAGCTGCCACTACAAAGGGGTGAGGGTCAGTGAGATTTTCCACTGTGCTCCAGAATTCTGGTGCAAGATTCTGACACAGTTTAAGGCAACTAATATTTCATCTAAACTTCAATGATACAGTCTAAAGAGGCATCAGATTTATCTAAGATGGAAACACCGTGACAAAAAATTTGCCAGATTTATAAGTTTATGCGTCAGGAACAAGACAATTTTAGTAATTCTGGGCCAGTGTCCTTACACTAATGTTCTCCCCTGGTGATAGGTGTAAGGCATTTCAGGTTTTATTCTCCCGGGGGTTCGAGGTTTGCACAATATGGGTTCATTTCATATTCAGCAAGTGTTAGTTTTTTTATTTTATTTTTTATAGGGAAGCATGCGAGTCATCCAGGAGCTGCTCGCACTGAATTCTACAATCACAAGTTGCACGTGCTTCCTACCTTACATGGATTATAAAGGTGAATTGCAAAAGCGCTTTCAACTCTCATAGTGAGACATAGCAAGGCTGGTATTACCAAAAAGGATTGCACAACTTCCTGCACATGCTGGCACGCCAAGATCAACTTCTCCTGGAATTCACTATACCACCTATGTAACAAACTCCAGCCAAGGATGTGGCCATATTGGGTCAGTTTCACTATATGGCTGCAAATCCCATCCTGTCCACAGGTCTAATAATCAGCACTAACAGCATGATAGATCACTACGCTATCACTAATCCAGGTCATGATGGATCACTACGCTATCACTAATCCAGGTCATGATGGATCACTACGCTATCACTAATCCAGGTCATGATGGATCACTACGCTATCACTAATCCAGGTCATGATGGATCACTACGCTATCACTAATACACGTCATGATGGATCACTACGCTATCACTAATACACGTCATGATGGATCACTACGCTATCACTAATACACGTCATGATGGATCACTACGCTATCACTAATCCAGGACATGATAGATCACTACGATATCACTAACCCAGGTCATGATAGATCACTACGCTATCGCTAATCCAGGTCATGATGGATCACTACGCTATCACTAATACACGTCATGATGGATCACTACGCTATCACTAATCCAGGACATGATAGATCACTACGATATCGCTAATCCAAGTCATGATGGATCACTACGCTATCACTAATCCAGGTCATGATAGATCACTACACTATCACTAATCCAGGTCATGATGTATCACTACAATATCACTAATCCAGGTCATGATGGATCACTACGCTATCACTAATAGACATCATGATGGATCACTACGCTATCACTAATACACGTCATGATGGATCACTATGCTATCACTAATCCAGGACATGATAGATCACTACGATATCACTAATCCAGGTCATGATAGATCACTACACTATCACTAATCCAGGTCATGATGTATCACTACAATATTACTAATCCAGGTCATGATGGATCACTACGCTATCACTAATACACATCATGATGGATCACTACGCTATCACTAATCCAGGACATGATAGATCACTACGATATCACTAACCCAGGTCATGATGGATCACTACGATATCACTAACCCAGGTCATGATAGATCACTACGCTATCACTAATCCAGGTCATGATGGATCACTACGCTATCGCTAATCCAGGTCATGATGGATCACTACGATATCACTAATCCAGGTCATTTGATCAACAATTGTGTCCTGATTTTCAGCTGTAATTCAAGCATAACTATAGATTTAATTTACAACTTTTTGTAACCGCAACATGAAATTCCATTCTACTAACTCAAGGAATGTCCTAACCCATTCCAACACTAGCCCTAGCTATTTTTTTTTTTATTTTTAGGCAGCATTCACAGTACTGTCTACAGAGGTGCTATATAACTGGATCTTGAACATAGAACTAGATCCATCAAATGGATATTTTATGGATCTGTTGTCAAAAACTTGTTAATGTATTCTTAGGCCTGTTTCAGATGGTTGCAATATGGACACATTTTAGTGTCCATATGACAGATGCACCCAGAGTCCCCATCACGGTTATCAACACAAAATATTATAGTTATCCAGAATCATCTGTTCAGTATAATTTCTGGAGGTCCAGATGTTGTGGCTGTCATACAGATGTTGTGTGAAGCAGCGTTTGTGTAGTGAAGCTCAGGGCTCTGCAATGTTTGGAAGCCCCATGGAGCATAAATGGAATTCAGGTTATGAATATGAGGTGCGCTCCACTAATTCCAGAAAGTAGGATTGAGCACCGTGGAGTACTATCAGACAGTAGAGAGCACAGTGGAGTACTATCAGACAGGAGAGAGCACAGAGGAGTCCTATCAGACAGGAGAGAGCACAGAGGAGTCCTATCAGACAGGAGAGAGCACAGAGGAGTGCTGACAGGAGAGAGCACAGAGGAGTGCATTCAGACAGGAGAGAGCACAGAGGAGTGCTATCAGACAGGATAGAGCACAGAGGAGTGCTATCAGACAGGAGACAGCGCAGATGACTGCTATCAGACAGGATAGAGCACAGAGGAATGCTATCAGACAGGAGAGAGCACAGAGGAGTACTATCAGACAGGAGAGAGCACAGAGGAGTGCTATCAGACAGGAGAGAGCACAGAGGAGTGCTATCAGACAGGAGGGAGCACAGAGGAGTCCTATCAGACAGGAGAGCGCACAGGAGTACTATCAGACAGGAGAGTGCACAGAGGAGTCCTATCAGACAGGAGAGAACACAGAGGAGTACTATCAGACAGGAGAGAGCACAGAGGAGTGCTATCAGACAGGAGAGAGCACAGAGGAGTGCTATCAGACAGATCACCGAGGAGTACTATCAGACAGGAGAGAGCACAGAGGAGTGCCATCAGACAGGAGAGAGCACAGAGGAGTACCATCAGACAGGAGGGAGCACAGAGGAGTCCTATAAGACAGGATAGAGCACAGAGGAGTCCTATCAGATAGGAGAGATAACAAAGGAGTCCTATCAGACAGGAGAGAGCACAGAGAAGTCCTATCAGACAGACAGGAGAGAGCACAGGTAGTAAAAGGTTACTATTGTTAAAAAATAAGAATTTTAATGTGTTGCCCAGACCTATCAAAAGTTTTGATTGCACTATGTCTCACTCCTGGGATCCACTGTGATCATAGTTACATAGTTAGTACGGTCGAAAAAAGACATATGTCCATCAAGTTCAACCAGGGAATTGAAGGGTAGGGGTGTGGCGCGATATTGGGGAAGGGATGAGATTTTATATTTCTTCATAAGCATTAATCTTATTTTGTTCCAGGAATGTATCTAATCCTGTTTTAAAGCTGTTAATTGTTCCTGCTGTGACCAGTTCCTGAGGTAGACCGTTCCATAAATTCACAGTCCTCACGGTAAAGAAGGCGTGTCGCCCCTTGAGACTAAACTTTTTCTTCTCCAGACGGAGGGAGTGCCCCCTCGTCCTTTGGGGGGGTTTAACCTGGAACAGTTTTTCTCCATATTTTTTGTATGGGCCATTAATATACTTATATACGTTTATCATATCCCCCCTTAAACGTCTCTTCTCAAGACTAAACAATTGTAACTCCTTTAATCGCTCCTCATAGCTAAGATGTTCCATGCCCCATATTAGTTTAGTCGCGCGTCTCTGCACCCTTTCCAACTCCGCAGTGTCCCTTTTATGAACAGGTGCCCAAAACTGAACAGCATACTCCAGGTGAGGCCGTACCAATGCTTTATAAAGGGGGAGTATTATGTCCCTGTCCCTTGAGTCCATGCCTCTTTTGATACATGACAATATCCTGCCGGCTTTGGAAGCAGCAGCCTGACATTGCATGCTATTCTGTAGTCTGTGATCTACAAGTACACCCAGATCCTTCTCTACCAGTGACTCTGCCAGTTTAATCCCCCCTAAGACATACGATGCATGCAGGTTATTAGTACCCAGATGCATAACTTTACATTTATCCACATTGAACCTCATTTGCCAAGTGGATGCCCAAACACTTAGTCTATCCAAGTCATCTTGTAACTTATGCACATCCTCTATAGACTGTACCGTGCTACAAAGCTTGGTGTCATCTGCAAAGATAGAAACAGAGCTGTTAATACCATCCTCTATTTCATTGATAAATAAATTAAACAACAGCGGTCCCAGTACTGAACCTTGGGGTACACCACTAATAACCGGGGACCAATCAGAGTACGAATCATTGACCACCACTCTCTGGGTACGATCCATGAGCCAGTGTTCAATCCAGTTACAAACTAAAATTTCCAAACCCAAAGACCTTAACTTACCTGTCAGACGTCTATGAGGGACAGTATCAAACGCTTTAACAAAATCCAGAAACACTATATCCACAGCCATTCCTCTGTCAAGGCTTCTACTCACCTCTTCATAAAAGCAAATTAGATTGGTTTGACAACTTCTATCCTTAGTAAACCCATGCTGGCTATCACTTATAATACAATTATCCCCTATGTATTCCTCTATGTAATCCCTTATAAGTCCTTCAAACAATTTACCCACAATGCACGTTAAACTTACCGGTCTATAGTTTCCTGGGGAAGACCTAGAGCCCTTTTTGAAGATTGGCACCACATTCGCCTTGCGCCAGTCCCTTGGCACAATACCAGACACCAGAGAATCTCTAAATATCATGAACAGGGGTACAGATATTACAGAACTCTTGGGTGTAGTCCATCCGGTCCTGGGGATTTGCTTACATTTATGTCACTTAACTTTTATATCACTTAACTAGTTATAATTTGGGGAAGTGTGCGGCATCTGGCTCCACTCCCTGGCCAACCAGACCTATGCAGAGAAAAGATTAGATTTGATTGACAGCTGGAGTGAGCCGCACACTGCCCAAAACTCCCCAGCTTATAACCAGCGATCGCAGCGGGTCTCAGGAGTGTCTGGGCAACGTCATTTTTTAAAATTCTAAATAGTCATAACTCTGTATATGAGGGCACTTGCTGTCTAATTTAACTTCAGATCAACTGTTAGCTGACTGGCTTCTGGCAAAAATAGTACAATGAATTTTGGCGCTCAGCATTGTATTAACCCCTTAAGGACCAAGGGCGTACAGGTACGCCCTTGGGCCTGCTCTCCTGATATAACGCGGGGTTACACAGTAACCCCGCGTCATATCACGGCGGGCCCGGCGTCATAGTGAAGCCGGGACCCGCCTCTAATAGCGCGCAGTGCCGATCGCGGCACCGCGCGCTATTAACCCTTTAGCCGCGCGCTCAGAGCTGAGCCGCGCGGCTAAAAGTGAAACCGAAAGTGGCCGGCTAGCTCAGTCGGGCTGTTCGGGATAGCCGCGGCTAATCGCGGCATCCCGAACAGCTGACAGGACAGCGGGAGGGCCCCTACCTGCCTCCTCGCTGTCCGATCGCCGAATGACTGCTCAGTGCCTGAGATCCAGGCACGAGCAGTAATGCGGCAGAATCGTTGATCACTGGTTTCTTATGAGAAACCAGTGATCAATAATGAAGATCAGTGTGTGCAGTGTTATAGGTCCCTATGGGAGCTATAACACTGCAAAAAAAAAGTGAAAAAAAAAAGTGAATTAAGATCATTTAACTCCTCCCCTATTAAAAGTTTGAATCACCCCCCTTTTCCAATAAAAAAAAAAACACAGTGTAAATAAAAAGAAAAATGAACATATGTGGTATCACCGCGTGCGGAAATGTCCGAATTATAAAAATATATCATTAATTAAACCGCTCGGTCAATGGCGTGCGCGCAAAAAAATTCCAAAGTCCAAAATAGTGCATTTTTGGTCACTTTTTATATCATTTAAAAATGAATAAAAAGCGATCAATAAGTCCTATCAATGCAAAAATGGTACCGTTAAAAACTTCAGATCACGGCGCAAAAAATGAGCCCCATACACGGAAAAATAAAAAAGTTATAGGGGTCAGAAGATGACAATTTTAAACGTATTAATTTTCCTGCATGTAGTTATGATTTTTTTCAGAAGTCCGAAAAAATCAAATCTATATAAGTAGGGTATCATTTTAATCGTATGGACCTACAGAATAAAGATAAGGTGTCATTTTTACCGGAAAATGTACTACGTAGAAACGGAAGCCCCCAAAAGTTACAAAACTGCGTTTTTTTTTCAATTTTGTCGCACAATTATTATTTTTTCCGTTTCACCGTAGATTTTTGGGCAAAATGACTGATGTCATTACAAATTAGAATTGGTGGCGCAAAAAATAAGCCTTCATATGGATTTTTAGGTGCAAAATTGAAAGAGTTATGATTTTTTAAAGGCAAGGAGCAAAAAACGAAAATGCAAAAACGGAAAAACCCCCGGTCCTTAAGGGGTTAAAGCAATACCCTCTTTTCAGACAAGGTGAATAATAAACACTGTGTGCCACAATTCTGGTGTATTTAGTGTCAAAGTTCTGGTACAACAGCTACATTGAATCTGGACCATAGAATGCAGTTGAAAGTTGCTGTTTAAGGGAACACGTCTTGATGTAGCAGTATTAACCCAAATAGGCAGTGACTCTGTGCTTTGATCAGTTCTTTTAGTCATTTTCCCATGGTTCAGTTCAGTGTTAGAAATCTGTTACTATATTAATAACCTTAATAAATGTTAATGTCGTCTTGAGAACATGATGAACTACAAACTATCATGGGTCATCTGGCAGAACTACACTGTGTCCTGTTACTGGTCCTAATGCTTTGAGGATTCTGGTAAATCCATCAGCCGTTCCAGCTGGAGTTCTCAGAAGAAATGTGCGCAGTATTGTGTGTAGTATAGGAGGCTGTAGGGTCTGTATAATCATTCAGGTCCTGTACGTGGAACATGTCCACCTACAGAATTGTCATGTGAAGTTAAGAGATACTTAGGTTACGTATTTTATACTGATCTTGAGTTCTATAATTTCTGTGCAGACACTGAGCCAGTAAGGGGTGCTGGGCAACTTGTGCTCTGAACTAAGGGGGAGATTTATCAAAACCTGTGCAGAGGAAAAGTTGCACATAGCAACCAATCATCAGATCACTTAAAATTTTTCAGCGGTGCTTTCAAAAATGGGCAACTGGTCAATTTAGTCTGGAGATTTAGATCCTTATTTGAGTCCTCTGTGCCAGGCTGGGTTCACACCACGTTTTTGCAATACAGTTCCCGTATCAGGTTTTTAATTTAAAAAAAAAAAAAAACTGATTCATCAAAACCTGACTAAACTGTATCAAAACGTGTGCACAAATTTTAATCTGTACACTGTTGAAAACCGTATACAGTTTGAAAAATTATGTCTGGTTGCATCCGTTTTTTAAGATAAAAAATGTATACGTTTTTAAAAAATTTTCATTCCATTATGAATAAAGTTTAACTTTTTCGATTGAAATTCCAAGAAAAAGTTGTTCAAAGTCAAAAACCATATGGCAGGGGTGTCAAACACCTGGCCCGCGGGCCGAATCTGGCCCGCCAGACCTCGTCATGTGGCCCGCCGCCAGCCTTCACCTTTAATCTCGCTTTTTTTTTAAAGAAAGCCTCCTCTTCAGCGCATGCGCGGCGATCCTCCTTCGGTCCTCCACCTCTATGGTTGTACGTCAGTGACGTCCCATGCGGACAACCATAGAGACGTGGGAGGAACAGGAGGACGTGCGCAGGCCATGGTAAGTGACCGGCGGCGCGTTATCTTCTTCAGCGTTCCGGTCACCGCTCGACCGGTCCTGGCACCTACTGCTATGGTCCATAGGCCATAGCAGTAGATGTGACCCCCGGGCCGGAGGAGCGGTGACCGGATCACAGTGGGGGCAGCACACAGACATACAGCCTCCAACCATACACTGTATATGGCTGGAGGCTGTATGTCTGTGGGGAGGGGGTGCTGCCAACCTAATGTAAGGGAGAACATGCTGGCAACTAATGTGGGGGGAACTATACTGCCAACCTAATGTGGGGGGAACTATACTGCCAACCTAATGTGGGGGAACATGCTGCCTACCTAATGTGGGGGGAACTATACTGCCAACCTAATGTGGGGGAACATGCTGGCAACTAATGTGGGGGGAACTATACTGCCAACCTAATGTGGGGGGAACTATACTGCCAACCTAATGTGGGGGGAACTACAAGGTACTGTACATTGCGGTAGGAGGGGTAGTCTTATATGGCGAGTATATCCCAAACTCTACATTTTAACTGTAAAAGTTGGGGGTCGTCTTATACACCCAGTCGTCTTATACGCCGGCATATACGGTATGTGGGGGGGGGGGGAGAGGGGTCCTACAGATACAACCGGCCCTTTGAGGGTGACCAAACTGCTGATGCGGCCCCGATGAATTTGAGTTTGACACCCCTGCCATATGGTGAAAACCGGATGGAACTCTACGCACATATGGTTTTGTACGATTCCCATTGACACCCATGTTAAAAAAAAAGGTATACGTTTCAATACGGTTTTTCACCCGGACCACAAACTGTGGTAGGCTTGGGTACGGGAAAAAAAACTGACAAAACCGTACAAGATGCAAAACGGACACAAGCGGATGCATCGTTTCGTATGCGGTTTTCTATACGGTTCTGTACGGTTTTCAAATTGAAAACGTATACGGGAACTGTATTGCAAAATCGTGGTGTGAACCCAGCCTTAGTAAGTGATATCGTTTAGGTGTTAGGGATGTGTCGACTCTTTCCATTGACAACTAGAAAAACAGCACAATAATATTGGTTATAAATTTTAATCCATGAAAGTTACTGTACTCAGCTTTTTATGTAAACTGCACAAAGTAATACTGTCTTCAAATATGGACATACTACCTTTTAGGCTTTACAGATGTACTCTTTATCTAAATTTAGTTTTTCGTACCCTTAGCAATTGGGATAACCCTTGTGTAGTGCCAGGGCTTATGAAGGTCACTACTAGCAGTTGACTGGCTGACAAAGCAGATGGAAGTGAAGGTCGTCATTGTTAGATTAAAGGAGATATGAAGCATAAACATTTTTTGTCCCCCTGTGCCCGGGCTGCAATAACAAATAAAACAAACTTTAACTCACCTTCCTGCATTCCTCCGGTATTGGATCCCGTTCCTCCGGTGCTGCAGGTCTATGGGCTTGGAGCGTGTCGCCGGCTGCAGCGATGTCCTGTCTCGACCGATGATAGGCTGAACGAACTGTTGAGTAAAGGAGCTCTGGCCAACTCCGTTACATCACAGTTTGCTCAGCATATCACCGGCCAAGACAGGACATCGCTGCGGCCGGCAATACGCTGATGGCTCTGTAATGTTCCGAGCACAGGAAGGTGAGTTAAAGTTTGTTTTATTTGTTATTGCAGCCCGGGCACAGGGAGACAAAAAATGTTTATGCTGCATATCTCCTTTAAAGGGGTACTCCGGAGGAAAACAAATGTTTTCAAATCAGAAAATTATACAGATATGTAAATTACTTTTATTTACAAAATCTTAATCTTCCCAGTACTTATCAGCTGCTGTATGCTCCAGAGGAAGTTGCGTAGTTCTTTCCAGTCTGACCGAAGGGCTCTCTGCTGCCTCCTCTGTCCATGTCAGGAACTGTCCAGAGCAGAAGAAGTTTGCTGTGGGGATGTGCTCCTACTCTGGACAGTTCCTGACAAGGACAGAGGTGGCAGCAGAGAGCACTTTAAAGACTACATGATGTCCTCCACGACATACAGCAGCAGTACAGGAAGGATTAAGATGTTTAAATAGAAGTAATTTACAAATCTGTATAACTTTCTGGCACCAGTTGATTTGAAAAAAAAAAATGTTCCCCTCTGGAGTGCCCCTTTAACTGAGTTGCCTCCACGAAATCAGCAAAACTCTAACGATATGATCAGACGAGTGGATTTACAGCATATTTTACCCTGCGGATCTGCCGCTGAAGGACCTCTGTATGGTGCCTTTACATGTGCCTGCTCGGAGCAGCAATACGCCACTACGTGCCGACACACTGAAGCAATGTGCGCGCTTGCACGGTGTACGTGCACACATTGCGGCCGCTCCCCCTGCTCAATGAGCTAGGCCGAGAGCTGCCGCGATGTGCGAGTATACTGCGCATGCGTGCGGCAACTCGCACATCGCAGTGTGTCTGCACGTATCAGTGTATTGCCGCTCCGAGCAGGCACATGTAAAGGCAGCATACAGAGGTCCTTCAGTGGCGGATCCGCAGCGAAATCCGCATGGAAAATCCGCTCATCTGAATGTACCCTTAGGGTGTGTTCACACGTATTTGATGCGCAGTGCTCGAGTATCTTATATGTAAAATACATTTACTGCCAAAACCAAATGCATCAGCGAAAACCAGTAAAAAGAAATCTACAGTATTGCAACTTCTGGAGGTCCACAGTTTGGAGACCATTGATTTAAGGGCTCTAAACTTTCCATAGGAGCCTCAAAATCTCCCCTTGTATTCAATCTGATTGGTAAAGTGACAGGAAAGACATTCCATGATTTTAATGCGACCCTGTGCTCTTTTTTGTTGTCTGTGTATTCTGTCTATATCCGAGCATGCTCAGACTAGACTTCTGCTGCTTCTCGGGAACCGCTAAGTTCCATTGAACACCAGGATTCCACAGAACCCTAATTGGGAAACACTTGTTTAAAGGAACAGATTCAGTTTAAATCCATATGATCTAATGAAAATCCGAATTGTAAGTCTAACCTTGGCACTATGTATCTGTCCTGTGCAAGCATCTGTCTCCCTATAAGTAGTCATCTTGTTTTACCATTTCTATTACATCCTAATATAAACCATAATTCATCCACGTGACTTAGGCCGGTTTCACCAGAGAATAACATGGCCGCAGGTCCTAGCGCCACTACATTTCTGATGGCTTGAGCTTACAGCAGCATCAGGATCTACGATCCTATTAGTGCCGGTCAATAGCCCCACAGTAGGGCCAAGACTTGAAACCATAAAACGGGTGCAGAAATGTCCCCATACTATGCTCATGTGAAATCAGCCTTATAGTTGTAGAAAGAGCCTGGACAATGTTTTAACTTTTAGGGTGACACTGATGCACGTCACATTTCACTTATTAGCAGCAGATATATATTGATCTCTAGAAAACCACGAGAAAACCGCTCCTGCACTCACCGCAAAGATGATGGCTCAATGATCCGAAATGGAACGATCGGAGGGCAGGGCGGCCAGTTTTGGCATCGCGCAGAGGTATGAGCTTCTTCTGGCTATTTATTCATTCCTATTACTGATGTCTCCTAGCACCACAGCTAGACTCGCCTGCCCTGGTCTCCAGCATACTGTAATGCCTGGACGTATCTTCAAGGTGCCACCCATATCTGTTATTTACACATATATATTGATCTCTGATGAGGTGTGACTTTTTTAATGCATCAAAATTGCATTTATGAAGCTCAAATAAAAAACAAAAACAAGGGATTAAATTGTAGATTTTTATTTAGTGTCTGTACTGTTGCCTTGTATGTATATTATGGTGCTAGAATCTGACAGCTATTTCACCTGCACTAAACTCAATACACTGGGTTATAGTGCAGGTGTATAGCTGTAAAAAGAAGTGTCGTAACTCACATATTTACGTTAGGTATCTCCAGAATTATACACATTAGTAGGTCTGTTGCCATTGCACTCCTGTGCACAATGGAGGCAGGGAGCCGGCTTGTCCAGCTGCCCTGCCTCATCAATATTCACTCCCCAGCCCTTCCTTGACATGGGGATTGCAGCCCTCTGCTGCTCGCCACATCAGACTGTAGCTAGGCAGCGGCATGCTCACCCCCCATGGACCAGACTTCCAACACTTCAACCTCAAGAACTGACTTTTCACTTGCTGACTTAACATAATAATCAATGACAGGCATTTATCAAGCGATTTTAGTTAATTTTTTTTTACTAAAAATGTCGCACCTGCGACTACGCAATTTTTCGTGCAACATTTTGACTGGAAAGCGAGAAAAGCAAGTTTTCCAAAACTTAACTACGTAGTAATAATTTTAAAATGGACTACGGGTAGTCAGGTATTTATTAACTGCAACAGTCGCAACTGCGCAAAAAAAAGTCACAACAAAAAGTCGCAACAAGGTTAAACATTGACTAAATTTACTCCAGCTCAAACATGGAGCAGAAAAAGCTAAAACCAAAGTAAAAAAGCAGTTGATAAATAAGTTACACATAAGCAAAAAAAAATAAAAAAGTCAAGAAAAAATAACATACGCAAACATTGATAAATGTCCCTCTATGTTATTTACCAGGTTTTAATGTTCTGGCTGCTCCTTGTAGGACAAGCTGCAGATCAGTAACTCTATAAATTACACCTCAGTAATGTATCACGGGCTGCCTGCACAAAGTGTCCCTTTTGCAGGTGTTCCCAGTGATACGTGGTTATGGGGCCTGGTTAGTGTCCAGTGTAAGCAGAAGCTTTTTCCGAACCAACACAATTTACTTTGAGGTTAGAGAACATGTGGTTAAAGGGATTCACTATTTGGAGAAACATTCCTTAAGTGTATGTATAAGACAAACAGGAACTGTACGGCTGGAGCGTCGTAGCGGCAGGATCCACTCAGTGCACATTGATTGTTATCCAGAACATATTCATAGTCTGAGAAATGGGACCATTGTGCGTCATTTCCCCATATTACTAAGCAGATTGGAAACAGTGATAATGTGAAGGGTATATGTGTTCCTAATACTGGCATATTGGGGCCAGACTGCAGACTATTAACAGATGGCTGGGCTCCGGCCTAGGACACCAGCACTGCACTGCTTCATATTCCTCTCTAGATTGTCATCCATGTTAAGGGTGCGTTCTCACCTGGCGTATACACTGCGTATTCCTCGCTCACCATACACTAGCATTTCTTCTGCGGTGTTGCTATCAGTGTGTGAAGAGTGGGAGAAGAGGGTTGCATTGACAATACAACAAAATGGGCAGCACATTGAACACATTTTATAAGTGGTCAGAAACTTGTAAATAACTAATGAAAGAATAAAGTTACGTTAAATCCAAGCACATCATTATTTTTCTTGTGAAATTCCCAATAAGTTTGATGTGTCACATGACCCTCTTCCGATTGAAAAAAAACAAAAGTTGGATTCAAAATGGCCGACTTCAAAATGGCCACCATGGTCACCACCCATCTTGAAAAGTTTCCTCCCTCACATATACTAATGTGCCACAAACAGGAAGTTAAAGGACAACTGCAGTGGTAAACATTTCTATATGCCCGGGCCTCAAAAATAAACTCATACATACCTTCCTACGAGCCCCCGTTGGTCCGGCAATGCTGACGTCATTCCACTTCCTGGGGACGGGGATGCCGCAGAGCCGTCGGCATATCACCGGCCATAGCGATGTCCCGCCCCGGCCGATGATAGGCTGAGCCCACTGTCATGTATGAAGCCGGCCAGAGCTTCTTACATGACAGTGGGCTCAGCCTATCACCGACCGGGGCGGGACCTTGCTACGGCCGGTGATACGCCGACGGCTCTGCGGCATCCCCGTCCCAATGAAGTGGAATTACGTCAGCACTGCCGGACCAACGGGGGCACGTAGGAAGGTATGTATGAGTTTATTTTGTTCATTTTTGAGGCCCGGGAATATAGAAATGTTTACCACTGCAGTTGTCCTTTAATATCACCAACCATTCCCATTTTATTAAGGTGTATCCATATAAATGTCCCACCCTGTACAATATATCTAGTTTATGTTGGCATCATAAAGTTGACAAGTTTTTACTTTAGGAAGACATCAGAGGGCTTCAAAGTTCCGCAGCAATTTTCAAATTTTTCACGAAATTTTCAGACCAGTTCAGTTTCGAAGTGGATTTGAAGGGCCTTCATATTAGAAATACCCCATAAATGACCCCATTATAGAAACTGCATTTCTCAAAGTATTCAAAATGACATTCAGAAAGTTTGTTAACCCTTTAGGTGTTTCACAGGAATAGCAGCAAGTGAAGGAGAAAATTCAAAATCTTCATTTTTTTACACTCACATGTTCTTTTAGACCCAGTTTTTTAATTTTTACAAGGGGTAATAGGAGAAAGCCCCACAAAATTTGTAACCCAATTTCTCTTGAGTAAGGAAATACCTCATAAGTGTATGTAAAATGCTCTGTGGGTGCATTAGAGGGCTCAGAAGGGAAGGAGCGACAATGGGATTCTGGAGAGTGAATCTTGCTGAAAAATGGTTTTTGGGGGGGCATGTCGCATTTAGGAAGCCCCTATGGTGCCAGAAAAAAAAACACATGGCATACTATTTTGGAAACTACAGCCCTCAAGGAACGTAACAAGGGGTACAGTGAGCCTTAACACCCAACAGGTGTTTGACGACTTTTCGTTATAGTTGGATGTGTAAATGAAAATTTTTTTTTTCACCAAAATGCAGTTTTTTCCCCAAATTTTACATTTTTACAAGGGGTAATAGGAGAAATGCCCCCCAAAATTAGTAACCCAATTTCTTCTGAGTATGGAAATACCCCATGTGTGGACGTCAAGTGCTCTGCTGGCACAATACAATGCTCAGAAGAGAAGGAGCGCCATTGAGCTTTTGGAGAGAGAATGGAAGTCGGGGGCCATGTGCGTTTACAAAGCCCCCTGTGGTATCAGAACAGTAGACCCCCCCTACATGTGACCCCATTTTGGAAACTATACCCCTCAAAGAATTTAGTAATAAATTTTTTTTAATTTTCACGGACCACTGTTCCAAAAATCTGTCAGACACCTGTGGGGTGTAAATGCTCACTGTACCCCTTATAACATTACATGAGGGGTGTAGTTTCCAAAATGGGGTCACATGTGGCGGGGGTCCATTGTTCTGGCACTATGGGGGCTTTGTAAACACACGTGGTCTTCAATTCTGGACATATATTCTCTCCAAAAGCCCAATGGCACTCCTTCTCTTCTGAGCATTGTGGTGCGCCCGCAGAGCACTTTACATCCACATATGGGGTTACAAATTTTAGGGGGCTTGTTTCCTTTTTTTTTCCCCTTGTGAAAATGAAAAATTTAGGGTAACATTGTCATTTTAGTTTTAAAAAAACTTTTCATTTTCCCATCCAACTTTTATTTTTTTGCGTTTATGTCAGAACCGCTGTAAAATCAGCCACCCCTGTGCAAAATCACCAATTTAGGCCTTAAATGTACATAGTGCGCTCTCACTCCTGAGCCCTGTTGTGCGTCCACAGAGCATTTTACACCCACATATGGGGTATTTCCGTACTCTTTTGCGTTACAAATTTTGGGGGTCTTTTTTCCTTTTACCTCTTGTGAAAATAAAAAAGTATGGGGCAACACCAACATGTTAATGTAAAATGTATTATTTTTTTACACTAACATGCTGGTGTAGACCCCAACTTTTCCTTTTCATAAGGGGTAAAAGCCCCCAAAATGTGTAAGGCAATTGCTCCTAAGTACGAAAATACCCCATATGGAATTACGGAATACAAAAATACAACAGGGCTCCGAAGTGAGAGAGCGCTATGCGCATTTGAGGGATTGCATAAGGGTGGACATAGGGGTATTCTACGCCAGTGATTCCTAAACAGGGTGCCTCCTGCTGTTGCTAAACTCCCAGCATGCCTGGACAATCAGTGGCTGTCTGGAAATGCTGAGAGTTGTTGTTTTGCAACAGCTGGAGGCTCCAATTGTTGATGTTCGCCATTACCGGTGGGTTCTGCAGTGCATGACGCGTGCACTGCTCCTAAGCATGCGGTCATGTACAGGACGTATATGTACGTCCTGGTGCGCAAAGTACCTCCGCACCAGGACGTACATTTATGTTTGTGGTCGTTAAGGGGTTAAAGTCTGAAGAAAAAAATATTGAAAGTACAAAAATATAGTTGAAATGGGGTAAACCCCCTTAAAAGACAAGAGGGGACTCGGTCCAAACCAGAGTGCCTCCAGTTGTTGCAAAACTACAACTCCCAACATGCCCGGACAGCCAACACAGCTTTTGGGAAAAACCAAACCAAAGATCCAAATTAACCCATTCCCCACCCCTACTACATCCACATCTTCTCCCCAACCTTGGTTGAACTTATTTCTCTCTTTTTTTCCCACCAATACTATGTAATAACACCATTACATATTTCATGTGTTTACTTTTGTATTTGAGTCAATTTAAAGGCCATGGCCGACCACTACCAGTTCTGCACCTCCCAGTAGGTTTTTCAATGTGACATAAATAATCTCAAAATTTACAGCAAATTCCAACCCCCAACCCCCCCCCCCCCCCAAAAAAAAAAAAAAAAAACATCAAAAATAACACATATCCCACGGTCAGAAACAGCACCACAAATTTCTTATTGCTGCCGTGAATAATATGATCTCCCTCCTTGTATCATTTTTGGTCATGTGAGATGATCTTGGACCTGGTCTTGTTCATGTAAAATTTAGAAGTTATATTTTCCAAAAAGAAAAACAAACACATATGTACATTGTTACGTGACGTATAGACATCATGCGCCGCTCCTCAGGCCTTACACTAGGAATAGCGCAGTGTATACGTTTCTTCCTGGAGCGTTCTTATAATTCTACGGCAGAAACATACAAACATGTACAGATGAATAAATAAAAGGTAAATACACAATAACATTTCTCTACAGATAAAGCAGAGATGTTTTGTTTTGTACTTTCCTGCAGGTCATATTCTCTCTCCAGTTCTGGGAAAACTCTTCACGTGTAAAAGAACTTTTTTTAAATGTATTTATAGTAAAAGGGGTACTCCGCCCCTAGACATCTTATCCCTGTCCAAGAGATCGGGGATAAGATGTCTGATCGCGGGGGTCCTACCGCTGGGGACCCCCACTATCTCACATGCAGCACCCACCTCTGGGTGCTGCACGCAACGCTGCAGCCTCGGAGTCTGCCGAGTCACAACCACAGGGCTGAAGTATCGTGACATCATGACTCCGCCCCCGTGAGACATCACACCCCCTCCCATAGACTTGCATTGCGGGGGCGGAGCGTGACATCACACAGGGGAGGAGTCATGATGTCAAGATACTTCGGCCCCGTGGTCGTGACCCGGCAGACTCTGAGGCTGCAGCATTGCGTGTAGCTCCCAGAGGTGGGTGCTGCATGCGAGAAAGTGGGGGTCCCCAGCGGCTGGCCCCCCCAAGATCAGACATCTTATCCCCGATCCTTTGGATAGGGGATAAGATGTCTTAGGGCAGTAGTATCCCTTTAAGTAGAAAATCAGAAGAGTTTATCAGAGAAGCGCAGACGTCCTGGATCCCCTGCGCCATAAGATAATGATGTCCGTGGTGACATAGCGCCACCTGGCTGCAGAGAGCTTCTACCGCAGGTAATAGTCTATGACGGCAGAAAAGGCAGCGAATCCTCCACAGCCGATAACTCCAGCTTTGAGACCAGCTGAAAGAGAAAACAAGATGATTAGATATATAAGATAGATAGAGAAGAAATGTGTCCAGGTTTTATACTCCTGGCGTCCACTATTCTTCATCAGGGTACAATACCCTTTAACAACTGTGTAGTTACATAGAAATCCCTCAGTACAGTGTTTTCCAACCAGGGTGCCTCCAGCTGTTGCAAAACTACAACTCTTAGCATGCCCGGACAGCCAGCGGCTGTCTGGGCATGCTGAGAGTTGTAATTTTGCAACAGCTGGAGGCACCCTGGTTGGAAAACACTGACTTAGAACATTACTTTAAAAGGGGTTGTACAGAATTTGAAAAATTTATCTAATATGTATGGGCAGCTTCGATTGAATATTGTCCTCGCACAGACTTACAAATAGTATTCATGCCCATCCAGCACTGACCATGACTTGTGCCTCTTCCCCTTTAACCCCTTAAGGACCTCGGGTTTTTCCGTTTTTGCACTTTAGTTTTTTCGTCCTCTCCTTTTCAAAAATCATAACGCTTTCAATTTTGCACCTAAAAATCCATATCATGGCTTATTTTTTGTGCCACCAATTCTACTTTGTAATGACGTCAGTCATTTTACCCAAAAATCTACGGCAAAATGGAAAAAAAAATCATGGTGCGACAAAATTGAAGAAAAAACACAATTTTGTAATTTTGGGGGCTTCCGTTTCTACGTAGTACATTTTTCGGTAAAAATGACACCTTATCTTTATTCTGTAGGTCCATACGGTTAAAATGATACCCTACTTATATAGGTTTGATTTTGTCGTACTTCTGGAAAAAATCATAACGCGTGCACAAAAATGTATATGTTTAAAATTGTCATCTTCTGACCCCTATAACTTTTTTATTTTTCTGCGTATGGGGCGGTATGAGGACTCATTTTTTGTGCCGTGATCTGAATTTTTGTATTGATTGGACTTTTTGATCGCTTTTCGCGTACGCCATTGACCCTGCAGTTTAATGCAGTTTAATTAATGATTTTTTTTTTTTTTTTCCATAGTTCGGACTTTTACGCACGCGGCGATACCACATGTTTATTTTTATTTACATGTTTTTTTGTTTTTTTTAAATGGGAAAAGGGGGGGTGATTTGGATTTTTATTAGGGAAAGGGTTAAATCACATTTATTAATTGCCAGCACTGTTCACTGCAAAGCCATAGCTTTGCATTGATCAGTGTTATCGGCAGTCGATTGCACAAGCCTGGATCTCAGGCTTGGAGCAAGCAATCGCCGATTGGGCGCGCCGGAGGAAGGTAAGTGACCCTCTGCTCGAATGCAAGCTGATCGGGACACTGCATTTTCACTGCGGTGGTCCCGATCAGCCGGGAAGCTTTTACTTTCGTTTTAGACGCGGTGTTCAACTTTGAACGCCAAATCTAAAGGGTTAATAGCACACTGCACTGCCATCGCTGCCACGCGCTATTAGCTCCAGTTGCATGCCGGGACTGATTCGATATGACACGCGGTCACCGTGTGACCCTGGGTCATATAGTGGGAGCCGGCCACGGACGTAAATATACGTCCGTGGTCGTTAAGGGGTTAATCTCAGGAAGCAGAATGATATCTATCAATATACTTCTGTTTCATCCCAATGTAAAATAAATCCATGTAATCTCATTTATGATCACTAGTTACTTACCTCTGAACCCAATCGCGCCCCCTGTAATACATCCGCTGGCTACACTGTTCTTCCAATCTGACTTTCCTCTATACTATATAAAAATAAAAAGCACAAGAAAAGTTAGCAATAAATTTGTAAATACAAATCTATAAAAAACTAGAAGCCATTTACAGTGGGTACACACTACACTGGTGTGGTCCCAGTCACTGATGGTATTGGGCAGGACCAGGATATCTGAGGTTATAGGAGCTGTCTGCAGGATATGATCAGCACTGGACAGTAGGATAGTAAGAAAATGACACAAACAAAGCTTTGGTGTTTTGGGCAGTGTTTTCCAAACAGTGCGCCTCCAGCTGTTGGACAACTACAACCGTGCAAGCTGGGAGTTGTAGTTTTGAAACAGCTGGAGACACACTGGTTGGAAAACACTGTTATAGGGGTTCAATATGATGTCTATCCTTAGAATAGTCCAGTGTTTCCCAACCAGGGTGCCTCCAGATGTTGCAAAACTACAACTCCCAGCATGTAAAGTAAAGTAACAATCTTCGCAGATGATACTAAACTCTGTAAAGCGGTAAACACTATAGAGGACAGAGCACTGTTACAAATGGATCTGGATAGGTTGAAGGTTTGGGCTGGGAAGTGGCAGATGAGGTTAAACACTGATAAATGTAAGGTAACGCACATGGGGAAGAAAAATCCGGCCTGGGATTATGTATTAAATGGGAGCACACTTGGGACAACGTGGAAAAGGACTTGGGAGTCTTAGTTAACAGTAAATTTAGCTGTAGTCACCAGTGTCGGGCAGCTGCTGCCAAGGCTAATACAATCATGGGGTGCATCAATAGGGGCATAGATGCCCACGACAAGGAAATAATTCTACCACTGTACAAATCACTAGTCAGACTACACACAGAATACTGTGTACAGTACTGGGCACCAGTGTACAAGAAAGATATAGTGAAGCTGGAGAGGGTTCAAAGACGGGCAACCAGGGTAATACGGGGAATGGGAGGACTACAGTACCCAGAAAGATTATCAAAATTAGGGTTATTTAGTTTAGAAAAAAAGAAGGTTTAGGGGCGACCTAATAACTATGTATAAATATATCAGGGGGCAGTACAGAGATCTCTCCCATGATCTATTTATACCCAGGACTGTATCTATAACAAGGGGGCATCCTCTACGTCTAGAGGAAAGAAGGTTTCTACACCAGCACAGACGGGGGTTCTTTACTGTAAGAGCAGTGAGACTGTGGAACTCTCTCCCGGAGGAGGAGATCATGGTGAACTCTGTAAAAGAATTCAAAACGGGTCTGGATGCATTCTTGGAGAGTAAGAACATTGCTGGTTATGTATACTAGAATTATAGGGACAGAAGGTTGATCCAGGGATTTATTCTGCCATATTTGGAGTCGGGAAGGAATTTTTACCTCTAGTACGAGTTTTTTTTTTACCTTCCTCTGGATCAACTCAGTAGGGACTCATTAGGGTTAGAGATGAGCGAACTTACAGTAAATTCGATTCGTCACGAACTTCTCGGCTCGGTGGTTGCTGACTTTTCCTGCATAAATTAATTCAGCTTTCCGGTGCTCCGGTGGGCTGGAAAAGGTGGATACAGTCCTAGGAAAGAGTCTCCTAGGACTGTATCCACCTTTTCCAGCCCACGGGAGCACCTGAAAGCTGAACTAATTTATGCAGGAAAAGTCATCAACTGCCGAGCCGAGAAGTTCTTGACGAATCAAATTTACTGTAAGTTCGCTCATCTCTAATTAGGGTTATAGGTTGAACTTGATGGACTCTGGTCTTTTTTCAATCTCATGAACTATGTTACTATGTTACTATGCCTGGACAGCCTTTGGCTGTCCGGGCATGCTGGGAGTTGTTGTTTTGCAACAAATGGAGGCACCCTGGTTGGAAAACACTGGATTAGGCCATTGACGGGGTCCAATTCACAGCACCCTTATTATTAAGCCCATTGAATGGGCCGCGGTGCCTCCTTATAGTTGATAAGACATATAGACCTCCGTACTGTTAGAAGTGGCAGTACTTATACTTGCTCGTTCACAATGAACATCAGGCAATGGTCCTGCTGTATATACTGAATTGTACTGTAACCTTTGGGTGTATGGATAATGCATGCTGCATCTGTTGAAGCCATTCATTTGATATACACAGTCCTGGCCGTAAATGTTGGCACCCGAAATGTTTCTACAAATGAAGTATTTCTCACAGAAAAGGATTGCAGTAACACATGTTTTGCTATACACAGGTTTATTCCCTTTGTGTGTATTGGAACTAAACCAAAAAAAGGAGTAAAAAAAAGCTAATTTGACATAATGTCACACCAAACTCCAAAAAATGGTCTGGACAAAATTATTGGCACCCTTTCAAAATTGTGGAAAAATAAGATTGTTTCAAGCATGTGATGCTCCTTTAAACTCACCAGGGGCAAGTCACAGGTGTGGGCAATATAAAAATCACACCTGAAAGCAGATAAAAAGGAGAGAAGTTCACTTAGTCTTTGCATTGTGTGTCTGTGTGTGCCACACTAAGCATGGACAACAGAATGAGGAGAAGAGAACTGTCTGAGGACTTGAGAACCAAAATTGTGGAAAAATATCAACAATCTCAAGGTTACAAGTCCATCTCCAGAGATCTAGCTTTGCCTTTGTCCACAGTGCGCAACATTATCAAGATGTTTGCGACCCATGGCACTGTAGCTAATCTCCCTGGGCGTGGACGTAAGAGAAAATTGATGAAAGGTGTCAACGCAGGATAGTCCGGATGGTGGATAAGCAGCCCCAAACAAGTTCCAAAAGATATTCAAGCTGTCCTGCAGGCTCAGGGAGCATCAGTGTCAGCGCAAACTATCCGTCGACATTTAAATGAAATGAAACGCTATGGCAGGAGACCCAGGAGGACCCCACTGCTGACACAGAGACATAAAAAAGCAAGACTACATTTTGTCAAAATGAACTTGAGTAAGCCAAAATCCTTCTGGGAAAACGTCTTGTTCACAGATGAGACCAAGATAGAGCTTTTTGGTAAAGCACATCATTCTACTGTTTACAGAAAACGGAATAAGGCCTACAAAGAAAAGAACACAGTACCTACAGTGAAATATGGTGGAGGTTCAACGATGTTTTGGGGTTGTTTTGCTGCCTCTGGCACTGGGTGCCTTGAATGTGTACAAGGCATCATGAATCTGAGGATTAACAACGGATTTTGGGTCGCACTGTACAGCCCAGTGTCAGAAAGCTGGGTTTGTGTCCGAGATCTTCCAGCAGGACAATGACCCCAAACATATGTCAAAAAGCACCCAGAAATGGATGGCAACAAAGCGCTGGAGAGTTCTGAAGTGGCCAGCAATGAGTCCAGATCTAAATCCCATTGAACACCTGTGGAGAGATCTTAAAATTGCTGTTGGGAAAATAAGAGAGACCTGGAGCAGTTTGCAAAGGAAGAGTGGTCCAACATTCCGGCTGAGAGGTGTAAGAAGCTTATTGATGGTTATAGCAAGTAGGGATCGACCGATATCGATACCGATAATCTGTGGAGGTTAGAGCCGATAACTTATATCGGTATAAGTTATTGGCTATCGGCTATTTATCCCCCCCCCCTGGGACGACACCGCTGCAGATCATTGATTTAAAGCGGGTGCTTTAAATCAATGAACTGCAGCAGCTTTTGCGGGGCCAGAGACCGCCGCCGCCACCCACTTCTCTCCCCCTGCCCGTCCGGGGGACCTCCCGAGTCCTACCACAGCCACCGCCCCCCACCACCACACTGCCCCATTGCCTCCCCCATTCCCGATTTTATAATTACCTGTTCCCGGGGTCCATGCTACTTCTGGCTCCTGCGACGTCCTCCTGAGCTGTCACGGTGCGCAGTGACGGTGACGTCACGTTGAGGACGTCACTCGTCATTGCGCAGCGCACAGCGTAACACAGGACACCGCAGGAGCCAGAAGTAGCATGGACCCCGGGAACAGGTAATTATAAAACCGGGGATGGGGGGGGGGGGCAATGGGGCAGCGGGGGTGGTCTCTGGCCGGGGTGGTGCGGTGGGGGCATTATCGGCAAGGTAAATGCCGATTACGTCTAAAATCATGAATATCGGCCTCATATACCCCTGATGACGTGACTGCTGTCACGAAACATGTAGGGGAGGCATTGTTTGTTTGGTTTTAAGATACAGCGGAGTGTCCACAATATAAATCCTGTAGCACTGCAGGCACAGGATATACACGATTTGGAATACCAAATAACAATATAATTATATCAGTTGGACAAGATCAGCTGGGTTTTTAAAACTTTTCTGTACACCCCAATTACATTTTAATATGCATTTGAAATAAAAGTGAAGTTTTAGGGAGGGTGCTTTAAATAGGGTTTTGCACCCCCACCTGGAGCAGCCTCTAGGTGTGGGGTTTGGATATTATTTTGGTTTATAGTACCCTAGCACAGCTCCTGGGGCATTTGTTTGTTTAAAAAAAAAGATGTACACACACACATATATATATACACATACATACGTACACACACACATTATATATTATATGTATATATAGTGTGTGTGTATATACACAGTATACATACACAGTATATATACTGTGTATAACACCAGTGGTAGAATTCTGAATGATCATATTGTTCTATTCCATAATCCATATATAGATCTATCCTTAAAATAACCGTCACATTTCACTGAACTATTTACCAGATGTTCTTAGAAACTCAAAACCCGCGTAGAGGAAAAGTGGTGCAGTTGCCCGTAGCAACAAATCAGACGGCTTTCTTCATTTTTAAAAAGGCCTCTGAAAAAATGAAAGCGATCTGATTGGTTGCTATGGAAACTGCCCCACATTTCCTCTTCACAGATTTTGATAAGTCTTCCCCAATATATGGAACATAAAAGTTTCTTCCAAAACAAATGATCTGCAGAGAAGAGCGGCGGGTGTGATTGTCAGCTGTGTGTAGGCCGAGTACAGAACATTTCTATAGACAAAACCATCTACAGGAGCTTCATGTCGCTCCTTCACTCAGTTTAGCAATTAATAGCTAAAAATAACAGTAAAACAAACCTGCCCACACATCGCTGTGAGACTAAGCCTGTAATATGGATGTATGGCTGGATTCAGCTATTAGAGGAAAATTCAGCCCGAGGTAAGAAACATAACCCCAGATCTGACCACACAGTACCACACAGTACCCTGGTCGGGTTCCCACTACAGCATTTCCAAGCATAATTCTGCCTAGAAATTATGCTGCAGCAGAATCCCATTGCTGTCAATGATTACACTGTACATTATGGACGTTCCACACCGAAACTCCGACATTGAAAGAATGATCCTGTTCATCCTTTTGGCAGAATCCAAGCGGAATACATGGTCATCTATGGGAATAGCAACGTCCACACAGGTCAAGCGCAACCATTACACATTGCACAGGCCACTCTCAGAAACCCCAGGCAATTCCGCAGTACGAACTAGGGATCGATCCATATAGATTTTTTAGAGCCGATACTGATAACCTGTGAACTTTCAGGCCGATAGCCAATAACTTATACCGATATCCTGTGCATTTTAATTTTTGGGCATTTTAAAGCGGGGCTCTGTGCACGGAGTCTACATACACAGAAGACTCCTTGCTATGATAAGCATCTACCACTCAGTACCTGAAGACGCCCACTAATGTGTTTTTTTCCATAGAAGGTTCTGGTCACCAGGTTTAGCAAAGACTCACAGATTCTTTCTTGAGGAGTGTTTCCAGTATGCACTGGTTAATAACTATCACAGTCAACCAAGGAAATACAGGAGGGTGAACCTGTCAGAGTAATGGGCACCAAAGCTTACAGATAGGGAATAAAGACACGTTCATCTGTTCCAATCCCACAGAATAGCTATTGTATCACAAACTGTGGAAAAGGTTTCTGCTGGCTATGATAGAAAGTTGTCAGAACTCACAGAGCATTGCTGCGAGCTGTGTATGGGGTTGTGTGGCCACAAAGTGGTCAGAGGGCTGGTGGGCATCACTGGCCTGGGGAAGAGATGGCTCCCAGATGCATTATTGGGAGATCTATATGATCGAATACATTGGTAGCACCCAATTGTTTCTTTGGAAGATTGAGTCCACTATTTTGCATTTCTTCTTTCTTAGGTTGTCGTGATCACACCCTATCGGTACAGCCAAGACGCTAGTGAGAGAGTGATGGTGTAAGGGTTAAAGCCACCAGGCCTCTGTCAATGTACAGCTGGGAAACCTTGGGTCCAGACATTCATGTGAATGTTACTTGGGCACTTACCACCCATCTAAACATTGTACAGACTGAGTACACCCCCTAGGGTAGAAGTATCACCCCAATGGCAGTGACCTCTTAACATGATAATGCACCCAGCAAAATTGCAAACAGTTGTTCAGGAATGGTTTGAAGAACATAACACAGATCAAGGTGTCCGATCGATCATCTGTAGGATGTGCTAGTAAAATATGTCTGATCCATGAAGGATGCCCCTTACAACTTACAGGATCTGCTGCGGACGTCCGATATCTGGCTGTGTCCGGTATTCTGCTCTCCTTTGTACTAACTCACTGGCTAGATATAGAGGAAAGCAAACACAAGGCCGGTTTGAAAGGGCAATGTGGTGAATAACACGGGCTGTGCATCACTGTACACATAGGGGCTCAGACACTAAGGCAGTGTTGCAATCAGGGTGCCTCCAGATGTTGCAAAACTACAACTTCCAGCATGCCTGGACAGCCTTTGGCTGAATGGTGCAGCAGAATCCCACTGAGAACAATGGGAGGCTGCTGCGCCATATTTTCCAAGCTGAATTCCGGAGCGAAATTCTGCTTGGAAAATACATAATGTGAATGGGCCCTAAAAGAGAATGGAGAAGTAATTCACACATTCTTCAGCATCAGTGTCTGTCAGCACTAACAGCTAAACTGCATAGCAGGTACTGAAAAGGAATGGATGCAGATTGAAGCCCTGAAGGTGGTATATTTTCTTTTTCTTTTTTTTTAATCATCTGGTGCCAGAAAGTTAAAACAGATTTGTAAATGACTTCTATAAAAAAATCTTTACCCTTCCAGTACTTTTTAGCAGCTGTATCCTACAGAGGAAATTATTTTCTTTTTTGTCTTGTACACAGTGCTCTCTGCTGACACCTGATGCCCGTATCAAGAACTGTCCAGAGGAGGATAAAATCCCCATTTCAAACCTATGCTGCTATGGACAGTTCCTGACACGGACAGAGGTGTCAGCAAAAAAAGAACTTCCTCTATAGCATACAGCTGCTAAGATTAAAATTAAATAATTTATAATAGAAGTCATTTACAAATCTGTTTAACTTTCTGGCACCAGTTGATTTAAAAAAAAAAAAAAAAAAATGTTTTCCACTGGAGTACCCCATTTTTTTTTTTTTTTACATATGACAAAGACATGTTAAAAGTTGTAATCAGTTGGGGTACCTCGGTGGGTGATAACTTTTAAATTGTGGGAGTCCAAATGCCGGAACCACCACTTGTATAGGATTTTATGCACATCCTTGACGCAAACAATCGTTTTCAAATGTTCTCTTAGGAGTCTTCTACAGCAGTGTTTTCCAACCAGGGTGCCTCCAGCTGTTGCAAAACTACTTTGTCTGTTCAGGCATGCTGATAGTTGTGGTTTTGCAAACAGCTGGAGGTACCTTGGTTGGGAAACACTGGCCTACAGCTTTGACTGCCACTCTCATTCCTTGTCCCTCCAGCATGAATTCTGGCCCTGGCCCAGGGCCCTGCACAAGCGATAGATGAATAATCCAGCAAGAGCTGGAAACATAAAACTTCTTTATTTAGTATAGAACATTTAAAAAAAAAAAAAAAAAGGCATCCATCTTCATCTTCACGTTGTAAGAACAAAAAACTTGATGGCTATTAAATGGTCATTCTCATTAAAAGTAATTTTTGCTATTGCACTCCTTATGATAAATAAAACATATTTCTAATATACTTTGTTTAAAAAAAAATGAAGTATTCCAAGTTTTATTTGTGCTTAAAAAAGCTCAGGAGCACAATTTCCCCCATCTCATACACAGACTTTGGACCAAAGTCCAAACACAGGAAGTGCAGCCTGGAGTGCTGAGGGGGGGGGGAGGGGGGGAGGGAGGGGTGTCCAGCCTCAACCAATCATAGCTCCTCTCACACTTAACTGCCATATGATGTTGGTTGGACACCCCCCCCCCCTCAGCACTCCAGGCTGCACTTCCTGTGTTTGGACTTCGTTCCAAAGTCTGTGTATAAGATGGGGGAAAATGTGCTCTTGAGCTTTTTTAAGCACAAATAAAACATAGAAAACGTCATTTTTTTTTTTTTAAACAAAGTATATTTGAAATATTTTTTATTTACCACAAGGAGTGCAATAGCAAAAATTTGTTTTAATGAGAGTTACCCTTTAAGTATTTGATAGGTAAGGCTTTTTTTAATGCTCTGTACCCATGTTTCCCAACCATTGTGTCTCCAGCTGTTGCAAAACTACAAATCCCAGCACGCCCGGACAGCCAACGGCTGTCCGGGCATGCTGCGAGTTGTAGTTTTGCAACAGCTGGAGGCACACTACTTGGGAAACACTGCTCTATACTAAATGAAGTTTAATGCCATATGCTGTCTGGATTATTCATATATTGCCCTAAAAAAGAAACAGCAGAAAACTGGAAAAAAGTCATTAGTTTGTTTGTTTTTTCCAGATATTTTTGGGCCACAAAAGAGCTTAAAAACGTCCCAAAACCCAGAGTGTGATGATATGCATTACTGCTTCAACAAGAACTTTGTGTGCTGCAGTCTCTCTCCAATGATAAGATCCTGCCAGCAGTGATATCATCACACACACTGTATAATACAGAACTGACATGGTACACAGAGACTTACTGATTCCACTAAACACTCTGTACAGGAGAACATGGCACCAACAATGGCAAAGTTTTTGGCGTAGGACATTCCTCTCTGGCCCATATCCTTTAGCACTTCTTTTGCAGTCGGAGTGCGGAATGGATCCTTAGGATCAAAGCCGACATTGGTATCAATTCCAGCAGTAAAAACCCCGAAGGCTCCACCTAGGACAAAACCTGAAAGAAAAAGCGGAGACCATTAGTAGTCAGGACATGATGAGTGTTTTACTTTTGTGTACATTCTTATACCTGCAGCATCGTATGGAGTGTAACCATGTGACATAATACAGCATAGCAGTGCCAAGTGGGCCCCATATGGGCAGTATACACACAGTATACACCCAGAGAAGCCCCCTTAGGCCATGTCCACACGGGGGAATTAATTCCGCACACATATTGATCTTAATGGGATTCTACTGCACTGTTCACACAGCAGAATTTCCATGCCAGATGTTTTTGCCGAGAAAATTCAAATTCCGGCGTCCTCAGAAAAGAATAGACGTTTATGCACTTTAAATGAATTGCCGTCTATGAGACAACACTTTTCCAAGCAGTAGTAGCTCCCGCCGGATTAGTCAGATCTATGCAATGTCTGAACGTGTTTTCCATGTGGAACCGGTATACTCTGCACTGCAGAGTTGTATCCTCAAACTACTTACCAAGGTTATTAGTGTCATCCCCCATGTGGTATACACAAAGTAGGACTGTTACCACATACCGGATAGTTCGGGAATTTCCAGTCCACGGTGTATATTTTTGGGGATGTCTCTTTAATTATGTATGTAATCACTTCGAGTATTGCCGACACTGGCAACAGTTTTTATGATTGTTACGTGCTCTCCTCGTGCGGTGCATTATTATTATTAACGCATTACAGTGGTCCCTCAAGTTACAATATTAATTGGTTCTGGGACGACCATTGTATGTTGAAACCATTGTATGTTGAGACCAGAACTCTATGGAAACCTGGTAATTGGTTCTAAAGGCACCAAAATGTCATCCAAAAATAGGAAAAAGTGAGGATTAAAGAAAAATAAGTAGATAACTAATATAGATAAAGCAAATCCTTACATATAAAAGTAATAAAGATCTGCTGGGAGCTGTAAATCACTGTCTATGTCAGTGCTTCCCAAGCAGGGAGCCTCCAGCTGTTGCAAAACTACAACTCCCAGCATGCCCGGACAGCCAAAGGCTGTCCGGGCATGCTGGGAGTTGTAGTTTTGCAACAGCTGGGGGCACCCTGCTTGGGAAACACTGGTCTATGTAGAGGACAGGAGCTTCTTTGGGGTCCTGTACAGTACACAATGTCCTAAAAAAGTAAGATGGAGTCGTCCTCACCTGGTGTCCAAAGGAGCAGCTAACCCTGGTACAGGTAAATAGTACAGAACATGTAATACCTCCCTGTACTGTAGGGGGCGGTACCAGACATCAGTCAGTGCATACACTTCAGTAATACAGAACATGTAATACCTCCCTGTACTGTAGGTTTTTGTATTTTGCTGGTGTATGGCCATATTGAGATATACACATTTCGTGCTGTGTGGATATTCGGCACATTTTCCGCCATGTGAACCCGGCCTTACATCTCATGTGTGGAGAAGCTGTATGTAGAGGAGGGTCTGTGACCACCTATTGTGACAATAGCCAGCCCCGGCTCTTTGATGGGTTTTGTACAGGATCAGGTTACCTCCTCCAGTATATTACCAGAATTAGTAAATGAATATAAATGACACATAATAGAGGATCATTACTGCTGGCCTCATGTTACATAGCCTTCACATGCATCAAACAGCCTGCGTTTAATAGGTGAAGGATGAGAGATACAAAGCTGGTCCCAGAAGACTTGCCTGCTATAGGGGTGGCATGGCAGGTACACATTGGGCAGGTTTTATCACCCCCCCCCCCCCCCCTCGAATTAATAAATTATCAGCAACAGCGCAGCGCGCTGTCCCCACATCGGGCAACTAATCATGTGTCACCCGCGAGCGCTGCTTCTCCCCCCCCCCCCACCCACAAATAATTATCAGCCGCTGCGCTGTACTGTACTCTCCTGAGCCCGGGCATTAGAAATACACAAAATAGACTTTAACTCACCTTCTTCCTACGTTCCCCCAGAACCGGCATCACGGTCCTCTTGCTGCTTCCTGGCAATGGGAACGTCACAGAGCTGTCGAGAAACATCGCTCGCGGGTGACACATGATTAGTCCCCCGATGTGGGGGACAGGGCAGCGCTGGGCTGATAAACCGGGGGCGGGACATTCCCCCCGACTCACACATGAGGATGATTGACAAGCCAGGAGTCTGCACAGAGCCCTGCCTGTCCTGCCCTCACTTCCTGTATTTGGACTCCTCATAGAGACACACAGGTAATAGCAGCAGGGAAAGCATTTTTTCACCCAAAAATATAAACACTTATCAACCAATGTATATTACATAATGGTATTATCTACATTATATAAAAAGTTTTTGCTAACGACAGGTACACTAAGTATTTTGTATGTAATACAAGGTGGTGCTCACTGTGCAGGACTGTGTAGTATCTAATATATTGTTGCCCAGTCACATGAACAGATGTCATGTTATGTTATGTGTGCAGCCACCAGCACATTGTACCATTGGGTTAACCTCTTTAATGGGGAACTTCGACAAAAACTTTATTTTCTTTTATAAAATATAAACCTTTACTTATCTACTGCATCTTCCCAGGTGGCGCTATGGCGGCCTCTGTTACCCTCCTGGTTGTGGAGCAGCTCATTGAATCACTGGTTGCTGTTGTGTCACCCCTCAGGCAGTGATTAGCTGAGCAGCAATTTGAGATTTAGGGCCTGGGCCCAATATGCCACTTAACCAATCACTGATCATTGTGGGAGACTGATGTTTCACTTAGCTGCACAATAACATGTCAGGCACCGGGGGAGCGGTGGGTGGTAAGTAAAGTTTTTTATTTTATTATGCATTTAGGCTGGGAATATTGACCAGAGTGCCCCTTTATCTGGATACAGGAATTACATCTTTAAATTAAAAGAACTAACCAATCCACACTATTGGCACCACATGTAGCAGTACGGCCCACGACGTTCCATGATTGGGACATTACTAGTGGTCGCTAATTTTGGACAGCAAGTCCTCTGCACGAGGCCTGGACTACACAGCAACTTTGGTCATGTGACATGGTGACCACAATGTGTCATTGGAACTAATCCAGTGGTTCTTAACCTTGTTGGAGGTACTGAACAGTTTAATATGTGCATTCACCGAACCCTCTTAATTGGAAAAATAAAATATGATTTTTTCAAATTCAAAACATAGGAGGTATATATTTAAGTATATATTTATACATAGGTGCACAAAATGAACAAAACCATTCAGACACATAAGGCGCAGGCAGTGTTCCCCCCCACACATTAGGCGCAGGCAGTGTTCCCCCACACACACATTAGGCGCAGGCAGTGTTCTCCCCCCACACATTAGGCGCAGGCAGTGTTCTCCCTACACATAAGGCGCAGGCAGTGTTCCCCCCCCCACACATAAGGCGCAGGCAGTGTTCCCCCCCCCCACACATAAGGCGCAGGCAGTGTTCCCCCCCCCCCCACACATAAGGCGCAGGCAGTGTTCCCCCCCTACACATAAGGCGCAGGCAGTGTTCCCCCCCCACACATAAGGCGCAGGCAGTGTTCCCCACCCACACATAAGGCGCAGGCAGTGTTCCCCCCCACACATAAGGCGCAGGCAGTGTTCCCCCCCACACATAAGGCGCAGGCAGTGTTCCCCCACACACATAAGGTGCAGGCAGTGTTCCCCCCCACACATAAGGCGCAGGCAGTGTTCCCCCCCCACACATTAGGCACAGGCAGTGTTCCCAGACGGCTGTCCAGGCATGCTGGGAGTTGTAGTTTTGCAACATCTGGAGGTCACAGGTTGAAGACCACTGATGTAGGAAGTGTTCCCCCACAGACACACAGCCTCCAGCCATATACAATGTATGCCTGTGTACCGCCCACTTCAGTGCTCCAACCACTGCTCCGGCTATAGCAGTAGGTCTTGGGACCGGTGGTCGGAGCACCGAAGATGAGGTGCCGCTGGTCACTTACCAAGCTGTCCAGCGCGCGTCTTTCTCCTTCTCGATCCTCCGGTCCTCTGCACCTTCATTTCCATGGGCGCACGCACGTGATGTCAGGGACGTTCCGGCATGCGCTATGTCCCGGCGGCCCTGCGTTTTTAAACTTAACGCGGGGCCGCAGGGAGTTTATTGTGATGGGGGGGGGGAATTGCCCCATCGCTACAAGACGGGCAAACACCGATGTTTTTTCAAATACGGTAACCGTATACGGTTTTCCGCAAAAAAACGTATACGACTGTATCCGAAACCGTATGCATAGAGAATGCATTGTAAACCGTATTCCAAATGTTGTGTACGGTTGCATCCGTTTTGCCTCGGATACGGTTTTGCCGATTTTTCACCCGTAGGCAAAAACGCTTTCGACCACGTTTTTGCCTCCGGTTGGAAAACCGTATGTGAACCGTATGCGGTTCTTTTAACATTGTTGTCTATGAGAACCGTACACAGAATTTCAGAATACGGTTGCACACGGTTTTTCTAATCCGTTTTTGGAGTTGACACATGCGCAGATTGGAATTTCAATGGAATAGTAACTTTATTAAATTGCTGGAAAACTAATTCCAACAAAATAGCAAAACCGTAGGCAAAAACGGATGCAAACGGATAGAACCGTACGGGGGAAAACCGTATACGTTTTAATTTGGAGTCCTACGGTTGTATACGGTTTTTGCCATAGGTTTTTTAGAAGAAAACCGTATACGGTAACCGTATTTGAAAAACATGGTGTAAACCCAGCCTAACATAAAAACCACAAGACAGCTGGTCCCATAATCCAAATCTGCCACCATTGACCTGAATGCAAGTCATGTGACCTGCTGGTGACTTCTCCGCGATTTGTTTTTTTTTTTTCTACAGCTAAATCACAGCTGTAACAAAGTTGCAGAACTCACAAATACTTTGGTTCCACAACTTATACGCGACACCAGGTTGCGGACAAATCCCATCTTTTTGGTCACATGACTTGATATCGCAAAACTATAGTTGCCTGAGGCCAGGGCTGCATGACAACAGTCGCCATGCTGCACTGAAGGAGTGGTCTCCAAACCGCAGCGCTCCGGCTATTGCAAAACTACAACTCCCAGCATGCCCAGACAGCCAACGGCTGTCTGGGCATGCTGGGAGTTGTAGTTTTGCAACAGCTGAAGGTTCGCAGTTTAGAGACGGGGAGATTGATCAAAACCCGTGTAGATGAAAAGTTGACCAGTTGCCCATAGCAACCAATTAGATTGCTTCTTTTATTGTTAAAAGGGCTTCTATAAAATGAAAGAATCCATCTAATTGGTTGCTATGGGCAAATAGTGAAATATTCCTCTGCACAGGTTTAGATACATCTCCCCTACAGGCACTAAATGGATTGCGCTTATGTGAATGGGGTCAAAATGGACCCCCAAGTGTCGCTCATTCACTTACATGACATGTGACGTGGACAGAGAAGTCCCATTGGTCCCTATTGAGCGGTCACTTACCCCCCACACAGGCCAGGGCCGCCTTGAAGCCACAGCTCTCCATCACCCGCTCCATCATCTTCTGCTCCTCGGATTTTAGGGGTGTAGGGATCCCCCCGAGCCCCCCAGGAATCACATCCTTCGGCCTCTTCTTCTCCCCAACCAGGTGCTCCAATATCAGACTGTACTGCAGCGTGCCGTCCCCGTGAGCAGACGGAGTCCCGACCCCGGGGGTCACCACCGTGCTTCCACTGGACGCCGCCATGACACACTGACACGTGACATGAGCCTGGCGCACTGCGCATGTCACAACCGCAGAGGAGAGGAGTCTGTGTATTGGCTGCGACAGATTCGTCACCAGCTCCCACGGTCATGTGATCGAATGGTACAGCCTTTGCAGCGGTTCTATGGGGATGATGAGTGTAGTTGTTACTGCAGCTCCCCGGGTGTACAGGGTGACAGTGTCCACAAGTGGGTGTGGTTTAATAAAATGGGGCGGGGAATGAACTAAGTGGCTTGGTATAGTAGTAAGACTAGGTTCACACTGCGCCTTTTGTCTCCGTTATAGTCCGTTTAATTTTGCTGTATAGAAAAATGGAGATGCAACTTTTGGGACTTTTTATTTATTTATTTTATTTTTTGCACTTTCATATTTTGTGTTTTTGTCTTTATATAATTCATTCATGTGACTCAAGGATTTCTACTGAAGAATTCAATTAGGAAAACGTCAATTTGTAATCTAGGTGTATTTTTGCTATTTTTTTCCTTTTGAGTGGGACTCGCCATACCCTAAGATTGTGAAAACTAGCACTGAGCCTAAAAATGCCTCAAAATGGTTACAAAAACGGCAAAAGAAAAACCTCCATGTAGGTCTGGACCAGTGTTTCCCTACCCGGTTGCCTCCAGCTCTAGCATAACTACAACTCCCAGCATGCCCGGACAGCCATAGGCCCCCTGGCCTGGAAACACTGGTCTGGTGTTTCAATTGTTGCTTCTGACTCCCAGTTCACATTTTACCACAGTGTTGTTAACCCATAGTGTTTCAGTTTTTTTTTTTTGGGGGGGGGGGGGGGGTTTGTGGGAGTTAAGAGGCCACATGCAGTCCTAGTCTAACCCCCTTTTGTTTTAGAGAGTGAATTACTTGCTCGGCTTAAAACGTAACCTTTAATAAATATAAGTGTTAAAATGTGTGCCCAAAGAAAATAATATATATAAGGATTAATATCACAGTCGGTATAACCTACTCCAGCCACAAAAGTCTAATTAGGCTTAGGTGACACTGTATATAGACACGGCGGTTAAAGTATAGTGATGGCCACCGTATCCAGTACAGGTTTGTAATAGCTCACATAGGTACCCCCACCTGGACCCAACGTGTTTCTGTCACCCTACATCCGGGTGACTTCATCCGGGGGGTGAGCATATAAGGATATTATCAATTGGAGCACTAAATATACAAATATTGTAACCCCCAAACTGAAACCATATATATTACAGGTAGTCGTCTCTGGTCGCACCCATCAGATCCCTACTGGATAATTTGGGATGAAAGGTGCCTGTGTCCAGTGGTTCAAAACACCTGTATAGAAAGGAAAATCGCAATACAATATAAATATATGCTTGAGCGTATTCTATATACAAAGAGCCTATACCGCTGTCATCTACAACCCCCCAGCGGTTTCTCCCCTGATGAAGTCACCTGGATGTAGGGTGACAGAAACGCGTTAGTTCCTGGTGGGGGTACCTATGTGAGCTATTACAAACCTGTACTGGATACGGTGGCCATCACTATACTTTAACCGCCGTGTCTATATACAGTGTCACCTAAGCCTAATTAGACTCTTGTGGCTGGAGTAGGTATATATCGACTGTGATATTAATTCTTATATATATTATTTTCTTTGGGCACACATTTTAACACTTATATTTATTAAAGGTTACGTTTCAAGCCGAGCAAGTAATTCACTCTCTATATATTTGGCCTTGACTCAAATGGTCCTTAGGACAGCCCATATAGTCCTAGTTGTTAATAACTCCTTTTATTTTAGTTTTTTTGCATAACCCCTTAAGGACTCAGGGTTTTTCCATTTTTGCACTTTTGTTTTTTCCTCGTTACCTTTTTAAAATCATAACCCTTTCACTTTTGCACCTAAAATTCCATACTATGGCTTATGTTTTGAGCCACCAATTCACAATCCACGCCGAAACGGAAAGAAAATTCATTGTGCGAAAAATTGAAGACAAGATAACTTTTGGGGGCTTCCGTTTCTACGTAGTACATTTTTCGGCAAAAATGACATCTTATCTTTATTCTGTAGGTCCATACGGTTAAAATGATACCCTACTTATATAGGTTTGATTTTGTCGGACTTCTGGAAAAAATCATAACTACATGCAGGAAAATTTATATGTTTAAAATTGTCATCTTCTGACCCCTATAACTTTTTTATTTTTCCGCATATGGGGCAATATGAGGGCTCATTTTTTGCGCCGTGATCTGAAGTTTTTAGCGGTACCATTTTTGTATTGATCGGACTTTTTGATTGCTGTTTATTCATTTTTTCATGATATAAAAAGTGACCAAAAATACGCTATTTTAGACTTTGGATTTTTTTTTGCGCGTACGCCATTGACCATGCGGTTTAATTAACGATATACTTTTTTGATAGTTCAGACATTTCCGCATGCGGTGATACCACATATGTTTATTTTTATTTACACAAGTTTTTTGTTTTTTTTTAAATGGGAAAATGGGGGTGATTCTTACTTTTATTAGGGAAGGGGTTAAATGATCTTCATTAACTTTTTCTTCACACTTTTTTTTTTTTTTTTAAATGTTATAGCCCCCTCTAGTGGCTATTACACTGCACACACTGATCTTCTACACAGATCACTGCCATGCATTAAAGGAGATCTGTAGTGCAATATAACTATAATAAGTTATAGATCGCGAGGGGTCCGAGCGCTGGGGCCCCCCGGGATCTCCTGGACGGGGCGGCAGCAGTATACTGGAAAGGGGTGTTCCGTCCCCCTATATTGATACATGGAGGGGGCGTGTCTGCCGCGGCTTTCTGCTGGGGACGAAACTTCACTTCCTGCAGACAGCCGCGGCCCCATCCAGGAGATCCCGGGGGGGCCCAGCGCTCGGACCCCCCGTAATCTATAACTTATCCCCTATCCTTTGGATAGGGGGTAAGTTATTTTTTGCGCTGGAATACTCCTTTAACATGGCAATGATCAGTGTTATCGGCGGTCGATTGCTCAAGCCTGGATTTCAGGCTTGGAGCAATCAATCGTCGATCAGACATGCCGGTGGCAGGTAACGGACCCTCTGCTCGCGTTCAAGCTGATCGGGACATCAGGTTTTCAACGCGATGGTCCCGATCAGCCCGACTGAGCTGCCGGGAGTGTATTTTTGTTACTTTAGACGCGGCGATCAACTTTGAACAACGCATCTAAAGGGTTAATTGCGCGCGGCACAACGGGTCCGGGCTTTCATTAGCCGCCAGGACTGACCCGCTATGACCCTGCGTCTTAGAGCGGGACTGGGAGAAGGGCGTACAGGTACGCCCTGCATCCTTAAGAGGTTAAAGGGACTGTCTAGCAAACAAAACAAGGAAACAATATATTGTGTCAAAAGGTAAAATAAAAAAGCTTAATAATATAATTTTATTACACATACTGCACAGATATCTCCATATTAGCTCAGCTCTGAAGACCATTGATGTGAAGAGGGGGAGATCCTATTACTGGATTTTAAAGAGAATCTGACAGCTTATTCAACCGCACTATGCCCCGTATATTGGGTTATAGTGCAGGTGAACAGCTGTAAAATAAGGGGTTACTTAACTATGGCTTCTGTGCAGTCATGCTTGTAAATTGCGCATTGGAGGTGGCCGTGCTCCCCTTCCTCATCTATGTTCACTCCCCAGTCCGCCCCCTTCATTATTGAAATTCATAATTCAAATTCTTTACTGTCATGTCACTAGGAGGTGAGAACCGGCGGGTGAGGCTGGGGTATTTGGGGCAGAAGTTGAGCATGTCTCTATGCACCACTGAAGCCTCGCTACGTCTGACTTCCTATGACTTCACACGTACAGTATTCTGCACAGATTTGATGCGCAGGATTTGAAGCTGTGTTCAGTCATTGTTTTTACATTGAAATCTGCAGCAGAAAATCCTGCGCATCAAATCTGCGCAGAATACTGTACGTGTGAATAGACCCTTAACCTCTTCAGGACATAGGGCGTATGGATACGCCCTGCATTCCGAGTCCTTAAGGACCGAGGGCGTATCCATACGCCCGTGGGAATTCTGGTCCCCACCGCTAGCCGGTTGGGGACCGGAGCCGGATGCCTGCTGAAATCGTTCAGCAGGCATCCCGGCATATCGCCCAGGGGGGTCATTATGCCCCCCCATGTCGGCGATCGCCGCAGATCGCTGGACAATTCAGTCCAGCGATCTGCGGCGATATCGGGTCTCCAGTGACCCGGTGACCTGGAATTACTGGCTGTTCGGGGCCGTCTCTGACGGCCCCGAACAGCCAGAGCCTGCAGGGGTGAGGTGGCACTGGTGCCACCTCACGATCGCCCTGATTCGTCGGCCGGATTACCGGCCGACCAATCAGGGCGCCTGCTGCGGGTGTCACTCCCGCACCCGCTCCGCCCCTCTTCCGGAGGACGTGAGCGGGTGCGGGACGTGCACCCCAGGTGCTGGGGACCCCGATCCCCGGCGTCAATGTTGGGATCGGGGCCTCAGGAGCAGCGGCGACGGCGAGGGACTGACTCTCTGGCGTGGATCGTTGGAGGTGAGTGACAGCCTCCTGCTGTTGCTTAGCAACAGCTCCCAGCATGCAAAAAGGGCATGCTGGGAGCTGTAGTTATGCAACAGCAGGAGGCAGACCACCACAACTCCCAGCATTCCCTTATGGGCATGCTGGGACTTATGGTTTTGCAACAGCTGGAGGCACATTTTTTCTAGGGAAAAGTGTACCTTCAGCTGTTGTATAACTACAACTCCCAGCTTGCACAAACAGCTAAAGTGCATGCTGGGAGTTGTAGTGGTGCATCTGCTGGTTGCATAACTACAACTCCCAGCATGCCCGTTGCCTGTCGGTGACTGCTGAGAGTTGTAGTTTTGCAACAGCTGAAGGCACACTGGTTGTGAAACTTAGAGTTTTTTTTTTTTTACCTAACTCAGTGTTTCATGACCGGTGTGCCTCCAGCTGTTGCAAACTCCAACTCTCAGCAGTCAATGTACACCATGCACCGTACATGCTGGGAGTTGTAGTTTTGCAACAGCTGGAGGCACACTGGTTGTGAAACACTGAGTTAGGTCACAAACTCAGTGATACATAACCAGTGTGCCTACAGTTGTTGCAAAACTACAACTCTCAGCAGTCACCGACAGCCAACGGGCATGCTGGGAGTTGTAGTTATGCAACAGCTGGATGTCCCCCCCCCCCCCAATGTGAACGTACAGGGTACACTCACATGGGCGGAGGATTACAGTAAGTATCTGGCTGCAAGTTTGAGCTGCGGCAAACTTTCTGCTGCAGCTCAAACTGCCAGCGAGAAACTACTGTTAACCCCCGCCCGTGCGACTGTACCCTAAAAACACTACACTACACTAACACAAAATAAAATAAAAAGTAAAAAACACTACATATACACATACCCCTACACAGCCCCCCTCCCCAATAAAAGTCTGGTACGCCACGGTTTCCAAAACGGAGCCTCCAGCTGTTGCAAAACTACTCCCAGTATTGCCAGACAGCCACTGACTGTCCAGGCATGCTGGGAGTTTTACAACAGCTGGAGGCACCCTGTTTGGGAATCACTGGCGTAGAATACCCCTATGTCCACCCCTATGCAATCCCTAATTTAGGCCTCAAATGCGCATGGCGCTCTCACTTTGGAGCCCTGTCGTATTTCAAGGCAACAGTTTAGGGTCACATATGGGGTATCGCCGTACTCGGGAGAAATTGTGTTACAAATTTTGGGGGGTATTTTCTGCTTTTACTCTTTTTAAAAATGTAAAATTTTTGGGAAAACAAGCATTTTAGGTAAAAAAAATTTTTTTTTTTTTACATATGCAAAAGTCGTGAAACACCTGTGGGGTATAAAGGTTCACTTAACCCCTTGTTACGTTCCCCGAGGGGTCTAGTTTCCAAAATGGTATGCCATGTGGGGTTTTTTTTTGCTGTCCTGGCACCATAGGGGCTTCCTAAATGCGGTATGCCCCCAGAGCAAAATTTGCTTTCAAAAAGCCAAATGTGACTCCTTCTCTTCCGAGACCTGTAGTGCGCCAGCAGAGCACTTTTCACCCCCATATGGGGTGTTTTCTGAATCGGGAGAAATTGGGCTTCAAATTTTTAGGGGTATTTTCTGCTATTACCCTTTTTAAAAATTAAAAATTTTTGGGAAAACAAGCATTTTAGGTAAAAATTATAAATTTTTTTTTACATTTGCAAAAGTTGTGAAACATCTGTGGGGTATTAAGGTTCACTTTATCCCATGTTACATTCCCCGAGGGGTCTAGTTTCCAAAATGGTATGCAATTGTGTTTTTTTTGCTGTTCTGGCACCACAGGGGCTTCCTAAATGCAACATGCCCCCCAAAAACCATTTCAGAAAAACGTACTCTCCAAAATCCCCTTGTCGCTCCTTCGCTTCTGAGCCCTCTACTGCGCCCGCCGAACACTTTACATAGACATATGAGGTATGTGCTTACTCGAGAGAAATTGGGCTACAAATACAAGTAAAAATTTTGTCCTTTTACCCCTTGTAAAAATTCAAAAATTGGGTCTACAAGAACATGTGAGTGTATAAAATGAAGATTGTGAATTTTCTCCTTCACTTTGCTGCTATTCCTGTGAAACACCTAAAGGGTTAAAATGCTGACTGAATGTCATTTTGAATACTTTGGGGGGAGCAGTTTTTATAATGGGGTTATTTATGGGGTATTTCTAATATGAAGACCCTTCAAATCCACTTCAAACCTGAACTGGTCCCTGAAAAATATGGAGTTTGAAAATTTTGTGAAAAATCAGAAAATTGCTGCTGAACTTTGAAGCCCTCTGGTGTCTTCCAGAAGTAAAAACTCGTCACTTTTATGATCCAAACATAAAGTAGACATATTGTATATGTGAACCAAAAAAAAATTTATTTGTAATATCCATTTTCCTTGCAAGCAGAGAGCTTCAAAGTTAGAAAAATGCTAAATTTTCAAATTTTTCATCAAATTTACGGATTATTCACCAAGAAAGGATGCAAGTATCGACAAAAATTTACCACTATGTTAAAGTAGAATATGTCACGAAAAAACAATCTAGGAATCAGAATGATAACTAAAAGCATTCCAGAGTTATTAATGTTTAAAGTGACAGTGGTCAGATGTGCAAAAAACGCTCCGGTCCTTAAGGCCAAAATGGGCTCCGTCCTGAAGGGGTTAAGGGATATTCTGGACAAAAACATCTTATTCCCTATCCAAAGGATAGGGAATAAGATGTCTGATCACAAGGAGTCCCCCGCTGGGACCCCCCCACGATCTCCCTGCAGCACCTGCATTCTATGCGGGGCTGCGTCTCCAAGCTCGGAAACCTCCGGGTTTCCGGGACTGGAGACGTGATGTAACCCCATACCTCCTCGTGACGTCACGTCGTGCCCCCCTAATTCATGTCTACGGGAGGTCACAACATTAGATCAGCTATTATTACTATTATTATAGCACTGTGGCTCTTCAATGCCCAGCAAGCCCTGACAGATGAGAGTTGTAGTTTTTGCAACAGCTGGGGGTCCACCACCATGAAACCACTGCTATCAATGAAGTGATTATGAATCCAACATTGGATCAGCTATTATTATTATTACAGCACTGTGGCCAGGGCTCCAGTCTTGCAGGAAGGCTTGGGAACTGAGTTCCTGCACTTTTTTTTCAGCAGGAACACCATTCCCATTAACAGGAGTACTACAGGACCAGCCCTTGAATGGAAATCTTCACCCCTGACTGTGGCTCTCCAGTTGCTGCAAAACTACAACGCCCAGCATGTCCTGACAGATGGGAGTTGAAGTTTTGCAGGCTGAAGAACAATGCACTATAGTGATGAGAAGCTGCATGGAGTCCAGTGTTTTTCAACCAGTGTGCCTCCAGCTGTTGAAAAACTACAACTCCCAGCATGCCCGGACAGCCGAAGGCTGTCCGGGCATGCTGGGAGTTGTCGTTTTTCAACAGCTGGAGGCACACTGGTTGGAAACACTAGCATTGACAATGACATAGCTGTCTAATCCCCTCCATCCAGTCTTCTTCCATCTATCATTCATGCCTCTCCACTCTCCTTCACAGAAAACTGCGCACAGGGGGCACCATGAACGGGTTAAACCGAGGAAAAACAGCATTGTATCTCTGCAAGGACATGTGGGGGCGCAGGTCGTCGTCATGGCAAAGACTACAGTCCCCACTATAAAGCTTGTTTTGTGCTAAGCCGAAAGAATCATGGGTAATGTAGTTCTGCAAACATCAACCTTCTATCACACCGCAGCCCCTGAAACTCCATTTCCCAGTATGCAGCGGGCTCCTGTGTGCGGAGGCGAGAGAAAGGGGAGGAGGCTTCGGCAGTGTACCCGGCGCCCTCTAGTGCTCGTATGTGAATACTACACCTGTAACCTGTCAACTGCAGAAGAGATCGGGGCTGAGAGGAGGTAAGAGCAGCAATTGGTGGGTGCAGGAGTTGGGACAGATCACACATCAGGGATGAAACAGTGATTATTATGGGGCACATAACAAGAGTGGGGGGCAAAGCTTTTTGTTGCATATGTGTATGTCCTGGGCTGGTCACCTTGTCATAGTATATGTCCAGCACTGTATACATCAGTGTATGTACTGTAATAGGCTGCAGACCCCAGACCTTGCTGTGTATGAGACTATTGATCTGTCCTCAGCATGTGCTGGACAGGATCAGGGCACTTGTTCTGTTCTGCTGCTGGGGAGACTCTGCAGTGCTCTGGTACAACCTCTCTGCTGTACTTATACAGGAGATCACTGTCTGCTACATTATGTCATATTCTGCTAATATATTTATTAATCTATATCAATACATGTGATACTATTACACAGGGGCTGGTTATGCAAAGGGATTTGGGAAAATGCTGCAACAAGGCACAAATGGAGATGGCACTGTATAAAAAAAAAAGTTTTATTTTGTCATAATTGTTGCCATGGATTGCTTAAGAGCAATGTAAGGGTATGTTCACACTACGTAATTCCCGCGGAATTCTGTGAGCGGAATGGCGCGAACGGAATTACGTGGTGTGAACATAAACATCAGTGTGAATGGGTCTTCCACGCTGCGGAATTTCAGCGGCGGACAATTCCGCCGCTGAAATTGTTCCCTGCGAAGAAAGAACATGTTCATTCTTTGCGCGGAAGTCCGCGAACACTGCATAGCCGTGAATGGTGATGGCGCAGTGCCGCGCAGTCTTACCGCTGAAGTTTTGCGGCGGCGGCCGCCAGAATGGAATCTTCGCTGGTGGAATTCTGCGAGTGGAGATTCCGTTCATTATCCGTAGTCTGAACATTCCCTAAGGGTTGGATTTGTTCTTGCTGGATAAATGGTGTCTCTAATTTTAGCTATTAAAATTTTAACTTAGGTTAAAGGGCAAGGGTGGTCCTACCATGGAGACATCCAGAGCTACTGTCATAGGTTCCATAGAGAAAGGCTTGCAAAATTCAGTTGCCCTATTCTTTTTAATGGGTAGTGTGCTAGGCTGCCCTATCCTCCTCCTCCAGGGGTAGTGTGCTAGGCGCCACAAACTCCTCCAGGGGTAGCGTGCTAGGCGCCACATCCTCCTCCAGGGGTAACATGCTAGGCGCCACATCCTCCTCCAGGGGTAACATGCTAGGCGCCACATCCTCCTCCAGGGGTAGCGTGCTAGGCGCCACAAACTCCTCCAGGGGTAACGTGCTAGGCGCCACATCCTCCTCCAGGGGTAGTGTGCTAGGTGCCACATCCTCCTCCAGGGGTAACATGCTAGGCGTCAGATCCTCCTCCAGGGGTAGTGTGCTAGGTGCCACATCCTCCTCCAGGGGTAGTGTTCTAGGTGCCACTTCCTCCTCCAGGGGTAGTGTGCTATGCGCCACATCCTCCTCCAGGGGTAGCGTGCTAGGCGCCACAAACTCCTCCAAGGGTAACGTGCTAGGTGCCACATCCTCCTCCAGGGGTAACCTGCTAGGCGCCACATCCTCCTCCAGAGGTAACGTGCTAGGTGCCACATCCTCCTCCAGGGGTAACATGCTAGGCATCAGATCCTCTCCAGGGGTAGTATGCTAGGTGCCACATCCTCCTCCAGGGGTAACGTGCTAGGCGTCAGATCCTCCTCCAGGAGTAGTGTGCTAGGTGCCACATCCTCCTCCAGGGGTAGTGTGCTAGGTGCCACATCCTCCTCCAGGGGTAGCGTGCTAGGCGCCACATCCTCCTCCAGGGGTAACGTGCTAGGCGTCAGATCCTCCTCCAGGGGTAGTGTGCTAGGTGCCACATCCTCCTCCAGGGGTAACGTGCTAGGTGCCACATCCTCCTCCAGGGGTAGTGTGCTAGGTGCCACATCCTCCTCCAGGGGTAGTGTGCTAGGTGCCACATCCTCCTCCAGGGGTAGCGTGCTAGGCGCCACATCCTCCTCCAGGGGTAGTGTGCTAGGTGCCACATCCTCCTTCTCCATGAGTAGAGTGAATATGTGCAAGCACAGGAACTAATTGACAAGGGAAGGGGTAGGATGCACTAGGACGACAAGTTCATTTTGTTCTAAAGAAGATGGCTGGGTTGGGGACTGTTCTGTTAGGCTAAGTTTCCACTTGGTTTTTTTCTTGCAGTTTTTGGAATACTGCCACTACAGTTTTTGAGCCAAAGCCAGAAGTGTATTCAAAAGGAATAGGACATATAAAGGAAGGACTTACACTTCTCCTCCTGTATGGATCCACTTCTGACTTTGGCTCAAAACTGCAGTGGCAGGACTCCAAAAACTGCCAGAAAAAAAAACAAGTGGAAACTTAGCTTTACTAAGCACCGGACTGTTCTGTTACCAAGATGAAATGGTGAGGACACCAGGGGGGGTCCACTTTTGTTCTTGCTCTGCATACTCCACTATGCCACCACATAGCTATATGTTTCCAATATATAGAGATAAAGCTTTGTCTCCTTTTTCATACAGCAGTGTTTCCCAATCATTGAGTTCCCAGCATGTTTGGACAGCCATGCCGGGAATTGTAGTTTTGCAACAATAAGGGACACACTGGTTGGGTAACACTGGAATGGCATAGAGCAAAGGTTTTAGTTGATGTCTGCTCTGGTCTTGATAAAGCTTCTTGCCCCAGCAGTTGTATTAGGGGGCCATAAAAGAGCCCCAGCCCAATAGTGGTCACTGGAAGATGCTGCTGTCTCCGGGGGAAACCCTGACATTGATCACCAGAGCCCTGGTTTGGAAGCACTTGGCCTAGATGATCTGGTGCAGTCTCTATAGAAGGTAAAGGAAAAGACCCCCTCCAAATCCCTGTGGGATAAGCACATCACAGATTTGCTAAATACAACAAATATTTTTAGAGCAATGCTTAGCAATGGACACTAGAGTAACTGGGTGAGCCATCTTTATCCTGGAGGAGGGTTGATGGCACATATTAGAGACCACCGTCACTCTCACTCCCAGCACTGGGCTAAGGGTCTATTCACATGGCAGAATTTCTGCATTCGGAGTTCTGCCTCAAATTAAAGCCCATAGACTTCTATGGGATTCCGCACTCCCATTCACGCAAGCGAAAATTCTGTCGTGTGAACAGACCCTAAGGAAACGAAAGGAGCTGCCAGTATTTAGCATAAGAAACATTTTGGTAGTTTTTAGGGGGTCTTAAAATTTTCTTATGATGGGTTTTGTGTAGTCGATTATTCCATCTAATAAAACCACCTGCTGGTGTAGACCACAAAAGAGATATTTTGATCTATAAAAAAAAAAGCACAATATGATAAGTCATAATACAGTCTTGTCCTTGTGGTTCCTGAGATCTGCTTTTACAAAGTTACTGTAGGGAACATTTGATCTCTTCAGCTGCTCAGTAATCCAGTAATCTAAGGGTATGTTTACACACTGATTTCCATGATTTCCATGTCCAAATCAGCACATTTCCACAGGGAAATCTTTCTCCCTTTGATTTCACTGTGAAGTGGCCTTGGCTGTCTACAGACGCTAAAAAATCTGCACCCTTTTTTTCAAAACCGCGTTGTGCTCAAGTACCATGCCACTTATCTCCTTAGTGCACTTTTTGTGTGGCGCACTTGCTTTTTTTTGCACCAGGGTGATAGATGCATACACCTCCACATCTTAAACAATCTGCCTGTTTCCCAATGGAATTGCTGTAGATTTCTCCTATTGTGAATAAATCTGCATGCCAATCCTCATTAAAGGGGTACTCTGGTGTATTTATTTTTACATTTCCTTTCCCTCTGACCACAGTGCTCTCTGCTGACACCTCTGTCTGTCTCAGGAACTGTCCAGAGCAGGAGCTAATCACCATAGGAAACCTATCCTGCTCTGGACAGTCCCTGAGACAGACAGAGGTGTCAGCAGAGAGCACTGTGGTCAGGCAGAAAAGAACTACACAACCTCTGGAGCATACAGCAGCTGATAAGTACTGGAAGGATTAAGATTTTATAATAGAAGTAATTTACAAATCTGTTTAACTTTCTGGCACCAGTTGATAAAAAAAAAAAAAAAAAGAGTACCCCTTTAAAATCCATGTCAAAAACCACACAAAGTTTAGATGGAGATCTCGCATAGATTTTGAGGGTAAATATTAATTCTCTTAATTTTGCTGTGTGAACTAGCCCCATTGGTTCTTGAACATTTTACATGTTTTGCTTGTTTATTTTTCTATAGCAGTGGAATGTTTTTGGTTTCTTCAGTTTGTTACTGCTTGTATGTGATCAGATTGTCTTTTGTATATATGGAGCATTCATTGCCATCATTATTATTATCATTGCTTTCCAAAACTGATGTAAATTGTTAACTTCTATTTCTGCATAAAAAATCACATTCATATATAGTGATCTAAACATTGTTAAATAACAACACGTTTATTTGGCGCTGTTCCTGCACCACCTACCCTGGACCTTCTAGTTTAGTGTTTCCCAACCAAGGTTCCAGTTGCAAAACTACAACTCCCAGCATGTCTGGACAGCCTTTGGCTTATAGTTGGCAAGTCATGACATGACATCCATATGATCGTGGGCCAATCACCATCTGGCACAAATGTACAGTGAATGGTGTTTTACTAATCCCTTCAGATTTAAGGGTGTAAGAATGGATACACATCTTGCCCATTATGCTGTGGATTTGCAGCAGATTTGTATTGCAATTGAAAGGGTGAAATCTACAGAAAATCTGCATGTAGCACTTTTACATGTTTTAACACATTAGAAACCGCTTTATGGGTACGTTCACACGTACGCAGATTTGATGCGCAGGATTTGCTGCTGCAGATTTCAATGTAAACTACTAAATAACTGAGCGCAGCTTCCAATCTGCAGATACAAATCCTGTGCATCAAATCTGCACGTGTGTAGCTACTGTACGTGTGAATAGACTATAAAGAGGTTTTTCTAAATCAGATTTAAAAATATATATAAATCAAAATGCTGCAGAAGCTTATAGCATTGCTTACCTGTCTGTCCTAGTTCTGAAACCACGAAAAAAAAACATATGATTTGGGGGCCTTAGGCCTGTACTTCCCAGGTGAGCAGTTGCTCAGCACCACAATTTCCAGAATGTAATGCTTTCCCTCAGCTTTTCATCACAATCCTCCCACCCTGCTCACTCCCCTCCCACAGCACTTCTGCCAGTTCCCCACTCAGAGCAGTTGCAAAACATCTAATTTCACAGCATAATATCTCTTATACAGCAAGTCTTCATCAGCTGCTGTATTCATTCCCTGTCTGCTCCTCTGCCTGTGGCATTGCTCAGCACACGCCAGCATGCTGTACCTCATATTTCCCTAAATTTCCCAATAAAGATGTATATGTGAATATGACAAGGAGATGGTGATGTAGGCTCTAGGGTGGTGTTTCCCAACCACGGTGCCTCCAGCTGTTGCAAAAATACAATTCCTAGCATGCCCACATAGCCAAAGGCTGTGTGGCCAAGCTGGGAATTGTAGTTTTGCAACAGCTGTAGGCACCCTGGTTGGGAAACACTGCTCTAGGGGCTGGTCAGAGGTAATGACATCATTCTAGGGGTGGGGCTTAAAACTTAGAGACAAGATTTAGCCATGCCTCCTAAGACAGCAGATGATGATGCAATGTCTCAGGAGAGAGAGAGGAGTCGGGGAGCTCCTGAGACAACATCACACTGACAGTGAGAGGGCTACACAACTTCCTGTCAGCGGTATTTGAAGCAAAAAAACGGGATGCTGACGTATATTGTTAACGGGAGAAGCAAACTCCATTCTTTTCTATGGCCAAATGGAGTCACCCCTATTTTTAGTAGACTCATGATGGGGGCTGTTGTGCTTTTTAAATAGTGCAAACGTTTGCAAAGGAGTCACTAGGTGACTTCTTTTGGTCATAGAAGTGAATGGGGTCCGCTGCTCTCATTAACAGTATACGCCAGCATCCTATTTTCAGCGGGGTGCCAATGGATATCAATAACGGCGGCTTGAACGTAGTGTGATCATACCCTTAGATCGGGAGGTGTTCTGGATCATAAAGTTAGGTACACGTGCCCCTTGCAGTCTGAACAGGCAGGACGTAATTCTCCATTATTGAACACATACATGATTATTTTCCTTTTTGCGCAATTTCGCACTGCTGGGTGGCGCACATCTGTTACGAGGGGTTCTAAACCTGATGTTATTCCAATGGATTGATGGCCTTTTCTCTTTTTGGGATTTTTTGGGAATATACTATAATATGATCTGCTTGCATTTCCCCTTTTTATTTATTTAGATTTTCGGATATCAGGAGTATACTATTTCTGCATTGTAAATGAGATGTATAGTATGCTCAGGGTGTCCTATTGACTTTTTATGTGTCATTATGTATTTTTTGATATTGCACTGTTGGTCCAAAGTGAAGGCTCAAGACAGAATAGGTGAGAACGGCAGTGATTGATTCCTTCGGACCGCAGGATTTTGCGGTTGGTTTGTCTTAAGGATTTGAATAAAGATCGGAAACTTTTAAAGTCGGAACCAAGCTTTTCCTTTTTCCTACATCTATATGACTATGGTCTGTATGATGTCACAGGAGGCTATAGGGGGTGAACTGATTTGGTCTTTAGAAAAGTCCTCCCAGTGTCTAAAACAGTGTTTCCCATCCAGGGAGCCTCTAGCTGTTGCAAAACTACAACTCCCAGCAGCCAAAGGCTGTCCAGGCATGCTGGGAGTTGTAGTTTTACAACAGCTGGAGGCATCCTGGTTAGGAAACATTGGTCTAAAAATACACCAAACTTATCAAACAGCATGAACCTCTTTAAATCCAATGCATGCTTAGGCCATGTTCACATCTGCGTTAAAGTCAATGGGATCCTTCAGTGTCCATTGTGCAACAGTCTGCCTAAGGCTGCATGCACACCACGTTTTTGCAATACAGTACCCGTTTCAGGTTTTTGAGGAAAAACGGATTCCTCAAAACCTGACTAAACTATATTAAAACGTGTGTACAAATTTTAACCCGTATACGGTTAAAAACCGTATACGGTTTGAAAACTGACATCCAGTTGCATCCCTTTTTTAAGAAAAAAATGTAACGTTTTTAACTTTTCACTCCATTTTGAATAAAGTTTTACTTGTTTGATTGAAATTCCAAGAAAAAAAACTGTGCAAAATCAAAAACCGTATGGTGAAAACCGGATGGAACTGTACGCACATACAGTTCTGTACGGTTCCCATTGTATCCCATGTTAAAAAAAAAACGTATACGGTTTAATACAGTTTTTCAACCGGACCTAAAAACGTGGTAGACTACAGTTTTGGGTACAGGAAAAAAACCTGACAAAACCGTACACAATGCAAAACGGACACAACCTGATGCATCTTTTGGCATACGGTTTTCAATGGAGAGTCAATGCATACGGTTTTCAATGCCGTTCCATATGGTTTTCCCATAGAAAACGTATCCGGGAACTGTATTGCAAAAATGTGGTGTGAATGCAGCCTGACTCTGCTCCCAAAGGCTAGGATTCCAATTGGTTTTGTTTCTGGCAGTTTTTGGATTTCTGCCACTGCAGTTTTTGAGCCAAAGTCAGAAGTGGATCTATAATGGAGGAGAAGTATAAGTCCTTCCTTTATATATATTCTATTCCTTTTGCATACATTTCTGGCTTTTGCTCAGAAACTGCAGTGGCCGTATTCCAAAAACAGCAAGAAAAAAAAAAAAAAACAAGTGGAAACTTAGCCAAACAGAGACTCAGAAACAGATGTGAGCAAGGCATTTGGCTCTCAAGGCATGCTGGGAGTTGTAGTTTTGCAACAGCTTGAGGCACCTTGGTTGGGAAACACTGGTCTAGACATCAAAAATGGAGACTAACATATAGTCAATGGGGGAGATTTATCAAAACCTGTGCAGAGGAATAGTTGTGCAGTTGCCCATAGCAACCAATCAGATCGCTTCTTTCATTTTCCACAGGCCTCTAAAGAGGCCTGTGGAAAATGAAAGAAGCGATCTGATTGGTTGCTATGGGCAACTGCACCACTCTTCCTCTGCACAGGTTTTGATAAATCTCCCCCAATGAGATTCTGTTTGTCATTCATAATTGACGTGCAATGTTTTGTTGGATATTGATTGTTCTATTGGATGTTGGGGTGTAATGAAAAATAGCTATTTGTTTAGTCAGCATGCAAGATCACACCGTTGCACAGCGTTCAGAGATAAATGAGGAGATTCTTTATGTTATGATAAATGGAATGATTTTTATTAATCATAGTTGCTAAGAATTATAATATACAAGAAATCAAGTTGAACTACAGACTCCCAACATCTGGCTAAAAGTTGTTTATCAAATCAATTAAACAGATTGGTAAATTACTTCTATTTAAAAGTCTTAATCCTTCCAGCACTTATCAGCTGCTGTATACCACAGAAGAAATTGTGTAGGTCTTTCCAGTCTGACCACAGTGCTCTCTGCTGACACCTCTGTCCATGTCAGGAACTGTCCATAGCAAGAGAAAACCCCTTGGCAAACCTATCCTGCTCTGGACAGTTCCAGACATGGACAGAGGTGTCAGCAGAGAGCACTGTGGTCAGACAGAAAATAACTGCACAATTTCCTCTGGAGCATACAGCAGCTGATAAGTACTAGAAGGATTAAGATTTTTAGATATAAGTAATTTACAAATATGTATAACTTTCTGGCAACATTTTTTTTATTTATTTTTTGCTCTGGAGTACCCCTTAACAGCAATGATAATTATTAGCCTCTAGTGGTCAGGGCAGGTATAGCATCTGGTTCAATGCATTTATTTTGTATATTTAAAGGGTATTCCAACAAACAACTATCTGCTGACAACTCTGCTTGTCTCAGGAACTGTCCAAAGCATTAGAGGTTTGCTATGGGGATTTGCTCCTACTCTGGACAGTTCCTGAGACAAGCAGAGGTGGCAGCAAAGAGCACTTTTGTCAGACAGAAAATAACTCAACTTCAGCAGCTGATAACTACTGGAAGGATTACATTTTTTTATAGAAGTAATTTACAAATCCTTTTAGCTTTCTTAAGCCAGTTGATATATATATATATATATATATATATATATATATGTTCTTTCCTGGAATACCCCTTTGAGAGGGTTGTATAATCTCAAAGGTGTTGTCCAGGTTGTTTGTAAGAAAACAGCTGAGTTTTTATGATCCAGAACCCTGTTATTAAAGGAGAACTCCGGCAGGAGAGTTTTTCCTTTCTAAATATTGCCATTGTATAGGATAAAAAAAACACCTTATTTTTTTCCTTCAGTGCACCCGCGATGCCTCTGGGTTCCTGCTCCAGTCCCTGATGTGATTGTCTTCCTGAGATGGAGCGTGACGTGTCACCTGGGCCCAGTATGTCATACTGCTGCTCATTCATCATGTTCCACCTTCGCCAGTGATTCGCTGCAGTATGACACACTGGGCCTGGGTGCTTTCATAGATGTCAGTCACGCTGCAGATGCAGAGGACTGGAGCAGGACACTGGAGGCACCATGGGAGCCCTGGAGGTAAGTAGGTTTTTATTTTTTTAAATCCCACACAATGACAATCATTTAAATAATAAAAACACTCCCAGTGGAGTTCTCATTTAAAATGGAGCTTTAAAATGATTATAATACTGATCACGAGAACAAAGGAGGTCAAGGACCTGATCTGGTATATTAATGGGGAAAAAGAAGTGCCATATTAGTAAAAATGATTACCGTTTTTAATTTGGCGTGTGAATGTAGCCCATCTCTGTAAACCGATTGTTTAAAATACAGTGGGTAAAACTGCTTTACTGAACCAAACATGTGGAACACAAGCAAGGTTTACGTGTTAAATCCGCAGCATGCCGTGACAATAACATGTTACAGTTACAGCTTTACCTAAGCCTGTTCTTGTAGGCTGCGAAGCTGTGGTGGAGGTATTTTATCTGCATGATCCCAAACAGAGCTGAGAAGGGAGCAATTTATACCAGCGCACAATCCTCCCACTCCTCCGCCATAATCAGATTTCTTTTCTAGCTGAAACACATTTGTTTCTGTATAAGTGAATGTTACTGTGGACTATAATACATTATAGCGGTTGTGGCATATGCTTACTTATTATTTCTTGTCAGAATAATTCAATAAATATATTGCTATTTTTCCTAAAAGAATAGCCTTTCTGTACAGTATTTCCAGTAGGCCGGGTTCACACTAATATAATACAGATGTTTTAAAGGTCCTGGCCTGACCCCTGGTCTGATGACCAGAACTAAACTGTTGTCATTCTCTCTTGTATGCTTTATACAATGGCAAACCTTTGGCACACATGCCTGAAAAAAATCCATAACATCACATTGTCTGATTTTTAAAGAATTTATTTGCAAATTGTGGTGGAAAATAAGTATTTGGTCAATAACAAAAGTTCATCTCAATACTTTGTTATATACCCTCTGTTGGCAATGACAGAGGTCAAACTTTTTCTGTAAGTCTTCACAAGGTTTTCACACACTGTTGCTGGTATTTTGGCCCATTCCTCCATGCAGATCTCCTCTAGAGCAGTTATGTTTTGGGGCTGTCGCTGGGCAACACAGACTCCCTCCAAAGGTTTTTTATGGGGTTGAGATCTGGAGACTGGCTAGGCCACTCCAGGAACTTGAAATGCTTCTTAAGAAGCCACTCCTTCGCTGCCCGGGCGGTATGTTTGGGATCATTGTCAAGCTGAAAGACCCAGCCACGTTTCATCTTCAAGGCCCTTGCTGATGTAAGGAGGTTTTCACTCAAAATCTCATGATACATGGCCCCATTCATTCTTTCCTTTACACAGATCAGTCGTCCTGGTCCCTTTGCAGAAAAACAGCCCCAAAGCATGATGTGTCCACCCCCATGCTTCACAGTAGGTATGGTGTTCTTTGGATGCAACTCAGCATTATTTCTCCTCCAAACGCAACAAGTTGAGTTTTTCAACAAAAAGTTCCACTTTGGTTTCATCTGACCATATGACATTCTCCCAATACTCTTCTGCATCATCCAAATGCTCTCTAGCAATCTTCAGATGGGCCCGGACATGTACTGGCTTAAGCAGGGGGACACGTCTGGCACTGCATGATTTGAGTCCCTGTGGCGTAGTGTATTACTGACGGTAGCCTTTGTTACTTAGTCCCAGCTCTCTGCAGGTCATTCACTAGGTCCCCCCGTGTGGTCATCGTTGTGATCATTTTGACACCACAGGGTGAGATCTTGCGTGGAGCTCCAGATCTACAATTTGTTTCTTGTGCCGTTCGACAGCTCTTTGGTCTTGGCCATAGTGGAGTTTGGAGTGTGACTGTTTGAGGATGTGGACAGGTGTATTTTATACTGATAACAAACAGGTGCCATTAATACAGGTAACGAGTGGAGGACAGAGGAGACTCTTAAAGAACGTGTGCTGCATGTGATCGTTAATAAAGCTCCTGTTTGACTTCATCCTGTGCTGGACATTTCTTCTCCTAGTTCTGTCTATTGGACGGGTGGCACGGCCGGTAAGTCCGGAAGCGGATGCGGGTGTCAGGCTGACGTGAGCCGCCAATCTTGTTGCAGTTCTTAAAGAAGAAGTTACAGGTCTGTGAGAGCCAGAAATCTTGCTTGTTTGTAGGTGACCAAATACTTGCAAACATATTCTTTAAATATCAGACAATGTGATTTTATGGATTTTTTTCTCATTATGTCTCTCATAGTTGAGGTATACCTATGATGAAAATTATAGGTCTCTCTCATCTTTTTAAGTGGTAGAATTTTCACAATTGGTGGCTGACTAAATACTTTTTTGCCCCACTGTACATACCTGATCTAGGCTCCAGTGCCGGCTCCATTCCTCCCTTACCCTAGCATCTCCTGTTGTCTTGACAATTGCCAGGCATGTCACAGGGTCATTTGTCACTGAGTGACTCGGCTGATTAGGAGCTGCGGTTCTGGTGCTCACGGGTTATTTAAAGGAAATCGGTACCGACAGATAGTGCAGGTGACATTAATGACAACCGTACTCACCTTATCCCGTTCCGTGGTGGGGATCTTTAGTATGGCTACCACGAGGACACCAGCCGACTTCCTCTTCATTTTACCCACATTTTCCACAAGATACCCGGATCCAAGGTCAGCAGGAACCCCGCTATTTATCACCGCTACCACCACCCCTGCTATTCATCAATGTTATCCATCACCACTGCTACCTCCAAGAACATGTTGATCTGCACCGCACCTAGGATCCACGTGCAAGAACCCAAAGGTTTGCAGAAACACAGAAGAAGACCAGTGTTACCAGCGCTGCCTCGCTCTGTGTCACTGTGGGTATTAGGTCTGCTCCGGCGCGCTGTTCTCAACACAGTCGGTGGCAAGAACCAGTGGACCAGTGTAGGATCGGGAGAACGATATCTTACTATACCAAGAGCTGTAGTGACTTGTTACTGATTATATGCAAACAAGGAGAACTTTATCATCTTATAACTTTATCATTTTGCCATCAATCTTGACTTTGCATCAGATCTTATGACTTTATTTTTTAATATTTTTTTTACAAAGGAAGTTCAGATTTTATTTTATTTTACACATGGACGTTTTTTGAATATTTGATCACTGCATTTTTATTTCACTCTCTTACAAGGGCCCTGTCAGTTGAGATAGCATATGCATTTTTATACATATACTAATAAATTTAACCTTGTTTCAATATTACATAGGCCTTATATTTATAGACCTTGAGCGCTAGTTCTTTTGTGTTTCTTACCATTTTACTTTTACACTTACGGTTTAGTCTCTCACTAGCTGCTCGGTCTTCACATTGTTTTATCAGGATCAGAGAGCCATCCCGCTTCTCCTTTCTTTTTGTTTTCATATGCTATCTTAAGTGGCATAAGTTTGGTGGAATTACTTCTTAAATTTTAAATATTGCAGACCTTAAAGTCTTATTCACATATACCATAATTACAGTTAGATAACATGACTAACCCCCCACCATTTTTTTTATGTTGCTGCAGTTGAGCTTTGCATCACCCAGGCCTTCCAAGTGGAGCTGGGACTAACATCTTAAGTCCTGAGTGTTTAAAGGGGTAGTCCCCTGGAAAACATTTAAAAAAAAGAAAACCTTTGTGCCAGAATGTTAAACAGATTTGTAAATTACTTCTATTTAAAATCGTAACCCTTCCAGTACTTATCAGCTGCTGTATGTGTTTGGTGCAGGGCAGATGTTGTTACCCTAGGGGCAGATGGCATTAACCCCTTGTATTCGTGATGCCAGGGCGTGGTTTAGCCTATAACCACCTGAAGGTATACTGATGGATCCTGGCCTAGGCACGGGGGGCAATAAAGACTCTGATGCCAAGTTACGGACAACGGTAGCTTTACTGAGGGTAGACAGTTGGCAAAGTCTATACAGTTCAGCCAGGGCCCAGGGATGTGACAAGTGATGCAGACGACCTTAAGGGCTTGCTGGGACTTATAGTAGGACTGGACAAAGACCACGCTGACTTGACAGATGACAGAGCCTGACTTGACTTGACTCATAAAGCTGTGACTTTAGCTTACTTGACTTGATGGTGGCTGCAGGACTGGACTTTGAGGCCTTCAACACTCTGGACACATACACTAGGCACGACTGCACTGGACCTCAGCTTAGCAGAAGAGCAGAGCTCAAAAAGAGAGAAGCTAGCGCCACCCAGGGCTTATATGGGGGAGACTAGCAGGGAGCCCATAGGTCACTCTTGGCATCACACCTCCTGGGTAACAATCATATGACATATCACATGGTATAACTCTTAAAGCAACATTACTTTTTTTTAACACTTTACATGGTAAAACATATTTACAATGGGGAAACAAGTGCAGGGGGCCTTGGGGACACTGAAGGAGGCTGCCTGACAGGACAGCAGGAGCACGGGGTAACACCTCCCATACTGGGCCACCACAAACTCCCCCTCTTAATTAAAGTAATCCTCGACACCTAGTCCTGGAGGGCGGAGGACTGAAGTGGCCACTGAGGCCTAGTGACAGTTCCTGGGGCATTTATGCACAATGTCCATTTCAGGTCTGGATTACGAAACGAGATAAGGATGAGTCCATGTGGCATGGTGAATGTACATACATGCTCTTTAAACATATGGGGTTAAGTTGACTTTGTAACTGTTTTCTGAAGATACTCAAGACAACAATATACATATCAATATACATAGATTCCCAGATTGGGCTGCCGGAGGATATCTACCCAATGCTTTGGCTGCTGGGGCCTCTCGGTTCTCAACTTTTCTCCCCAGAACTATACAACAGTGGGACCCAGAGTTGCTGGCATCTGCAATGGAGAGGCTGGAGACTGAGTTGGTACTCTAGAGACTGACATATAGGCCGGAGCCAATGGTGACAAGACTGGAACTGGTGTGGAGACTAGTGTTGGTTAAAACATGGGGAAATCCATGGATGGGTGGATTCCCTCGCCTGGGACATATTCTCTCACAGGTCTGACAGCTGGAGGAGGTGGTGCTGGGAGCACTGGTAGATCTTCTTTCAGACACAGCTTGATTCAGTTTCGGTGATTAACTTGTGGCTCATACCAAGACTTTTGTACTTTGTATACATCAGAGTCCGGATAGGGTATGGCCGTCACCGTGTACGGTTCTGTCTCCCAGATACAGTCTAACTTGTGGGTCCTTGGAAACCTCCGCAGCCAGACTTTATCACCCAACTGAAGTGGTTTGGCCGAAGTATGACTATTATAATCCTCCTGTTGTCTCTGCTGGGCCCCATCTTCTTGCTGACAATTTCTTTGGCCTCTTGGATTCTTCTCTGGTGGTCAGAGACCCACTCCAGGGAGGCTTGCAGAGAGTTGTTGAACGGGGCTTGGAGCCCAAATGTCACGGGCTGCTGGGGCAGGTGATTATTCCTCTGCTGAAGATGGAGGGGCACTGTCGCCTGGTTGTTCTGGAGAGCGTGGTTCTGACATCTTGATGAATTTTGAGTGCGCTGTTGCTTTAAGAAGAATAAGGTGCATTCCCCTTTAACATAATTGCTGAAATGCTGCAGTGGCTTAGACTCTGCTAGTGGGAGTACTATAATGAATGCTCTCCCTCTATTTTGCAGGTACCTGGTAGTAATTTGTCTTGCGACCAGACTTGTGGACACTAGTGGGCTAATGCTGATTGTTAACGGCACTGGAGACTTGATACTGGTAATCGTTGGTGTTTGTAGAGTCTGCGCTGCAGCGAGTGCTTGATAGAAGACAGCGGAGCCGGACGCTGGATGGTTTTGGTCCGTTGTGCAAAGTCTTCCCCTGTGCAACACAGCACGGCTCTTTGGTTCCTCCTCACTGTGCTGGAGAGGCATCACCGCTGGGGACTGATGGGGTGGAGCTGCAACCGCTCGCGTGGGCATGAAACTCGGGACCCAATTAACCCTTTTAGGTACCGACTATCTACAATCCACAATGGCAAATAACAGTCTTTTCTTCACCTCCTCCTCTGTTTCACAAGGACCACGAGTAAAACACTTTTCACTTGCTCCTTTCACTATCCTTTGGATAGGGGATAAGATGTATAAACCCAGAATACCCCTTTAAATCAGGATGCCGACATAAGACACGTGTGAACCCAGCCATAGTTGGTTTACTCTTTTGTCCTGAATTTGGAGAAAAAATAGACTTTTTGTTCATATGTTGATTGTTTTACTTCCTTCTCACTTTCATTTTTTTTATACATGAACCTGGGCAAGATGTTTTACTGTGGCTTACATGTAAGATCGTGAATATGTCCAAATCTCCCACAAGCTTAGTTTTGTGAACTCATTGTTTTTCTTGCAATTTGGCCTTAGAGGACCTTCAACGCATGGCTTATAAGATCATAGCTAGAGGAACTGGCAGTGTTATACTGTGGGCATCATGTTGCCATAAGACTAGAGATGCAGAATTCACAGATACCGCATCACTTTGCATAACACCAGCACGTCAAGTAAGGTTAATTCACTTTGTCAAGAGAAGTTTTATTATGTTGTACTTTGTGTGTAATGAAGTTAGTGTTCTCCAGCTAGACATTGGCAGCGAGCCCCACCGTGTGACTGGATAAAAAGCTGATGTAGCTTCTGTATGTAAAGACATTACAGGGATATGCCGAAACCTCTGACAATGAGACTGACTGCAGGAGAACTGCACAAGGATGTCTGCATAGACATCAATATCATTATGTGTTCAAGATTTATTATGCCATAGTGTAGTACAAAGGCGTGTTTCGGCGTGGGAGCCTTCCTCAGCTGTCTGCCTATAGGCAGACGACTGAGGAAGGCTCCCACGCCGAAACGCGCTCTTGTACTACACTATGGCTTAATAAATCTTCACTGTGCATTACTGGTGAGTGCTGGGTATCATCTTTCTTCTATCATTATGTGTTGGCATATTGCTAGGATAGGAAATCACTGTATGAATTATGGGGGTCTGACCTCTGGTACCTCAAGCACTTGTGAGAATGAAGGTAACACAATGCCGTGTTGCACTGCGTCTCCTTATGAGGATTTTCACAGCTACCTCGCTCTGCGGGAAACTGCAGCAGGCCCCATTCACGTAAGCTGCAGATGCGCAGGGCTGCAGTGAAAACAGTGAAGGGAATACAGTGCATCTCTATCATTCATGATAGGTGGGGGTCCCAGAGGTCAGACCACTACTGATGATGAATTCATCACTTTAAAAGATAGGAAATTATCTTTTAATATCCTGTATACAAAGCGGTTACAATATGAGAACTTTCTGAAGTATACCTTCCAAAGGATGTGCAGCCCTGCATCCAGTTTTTATCTCTTCAATGCATCTAAATTGAGGTATTTATGAGTCTCCATGGTAACAGACTATAAACAAACCCTGTGGAGTTCAATCCTGCAGTCTAAGGGTATGTTCACATAGCGGAATTACCGCAATTCTGCAAAAATTCTGTTCAGCAAAGCTTGCTGAACGGAATTGCGGAATTTCAGTGAAATTTTTAAGAATTCCGCAAAATATGAGACTGATCTTATATTTACGAGGAATTCCCGTGGCAGAATACCCGCTGCGTAATTTCTTCTGTCTGAATGGGAAAATGGAATCCTATTGAAAGTAATGGGCGGTAAATTGAGGTGCAATTCTCCTTCAGAATTCCGCACGGAAATTCCGCCGTGTGATCATTACCTAATGCTATGTTCACACGTCGGAATGTCCACACTGTGAATCTCTGTGCGGACATTCCGGACACTGCGGGACCGCATTCCGTGCGGACTCCGCACAAAGAATGAACATGTTCTTTCTTTGAGCGGACATGGATAATGGAATTTCTGTGCTGGAAACATCTGGCACGGAAATTCTGCCGTGTGCACAGAGATGCAGAATTCTGGAGATTGTGTCATGTGAACATGGTCTAACTCTCTTCTGTAACATGCTTACCTGGCCATGGTAACCTCCTCCTCTAGGCTCCTGTGGTGCCCTTTGCGTCCCTATGTACCTTTAGTGACCAGCCCTACTGCCAGCAGAACTGGTTCGGCCCATCTTGAGGCTTGGATATCGGGTCAATCATGTTTAGCACAAGTGTCTCATGCTTCCTGACTGGTGGCAGATTTAAACAGGCATTCTTCTGATCACAGATCCTGGTAGTGACCTCTGGCTACTGACCCTTCCCTCGTAGCTGATGGTGCTTCAGCCATTACCTCCTAGCTTGGACCTCAGCTTTGACTAGTGACTTTGGTTCTGGTTCTGACCTGATTAGTTTGTCCATTCTACATTGGTGAGGCTGTGTGCATTTAGGAAGGGATGGTCGCCCAGTTAGGGGCTGCTACCTAGGGTGGATACACCAAGTAGTTTGGGACAGTGGTGCAGATGGAGTTTAGGGCTGCACTTCCCTGACCTCTACCATTACATCTTTCATCTATCCTCTACTTTTACTTTTAGGTAACATAAAGTTGGTAGGTAAACAAGGAGCTTATGGTCAAATGGAAGGCCGTATGACTACCGCAGGGTTTCTTTTTTTTTTGTAGTCTTTTTACCATGGAAAGACAAGCATTTGAAACAAAACTGTGTGATATTTTTTTTAATAAAGACTATTTGGAAAGTTGCTTGTTTTTTCTTTTTAAATTAACTGGAGAAATAAAAATATAGCATTTGTGATGATGGACATACTAAACAAATATAAAGCCTAAATATGTCATGTGGTGAGATAAAAAGAGAAAGGTAGAGCGCCACATAGTGTAATATAGCATAGAACAATGGTATTAATATGGCACATAGCCTATATGGCCGCTCACCTGGGTGGGTTGTGGGGCAGCCACAACTGCGTTCAAGGCGAATCAATTCCGCTGCGGGGAGAACAAATAATCTAGTCACTCTCGATGTACCCCACACACAGCCGTGTGGGGGTCAGGAATAGTAGACAAATAGAGAAATATTCACCTGATGGTGTCAATAATGGGATAGTTGAAGTATATAAGTCCAACTAACTTTATTTTTGTTCAAGGTTCAGGAGGGAACCTCCTTCTTCAAGTACAAGGACACAAATGAGCTGAACCATACATACACTACATCTATATACATATATATATTCACCCACGATTACATCATGTGCTTCATATGCATTAAAGTATCATATAAAAAGTGCTAATACATGCATAATTCTAACTGAACATAATTAGCAACAAGGTAACATAAGCATACAGTCCTTTTGCATAATGTCTATCCATCATTAATTGTTGATATGGATCTTTATCAGACTTGCTTGTTTGTTCGCACACTGTATACAGGGAGGAAGCGGCGGCTGCAATCACTGACCGTGTCAATTCCTGTCTCTTCTGGATCGCACAACAATGCAATGGAAGACATGCCTGTAAGAAGTATAGATCTAGTGGAATGCATGCTTCTAGAGTGCCAACCCAGGCATGGAACGCAAGCGCTGCTTCGCTAGTGTTGTTAAACATGCCAGAGATCTAGAGCTCCGTCTGATCATTTAGCAGGCCGCTGTATATAGCCAGTTATAGGTCTTACTAAACTACTATTGCAATGCTAAAGGTTTATATATACACTCGCTACATAGCTTATAAATTATAATAGATAGACAGCATAAGTCTCCACTAGACTTATGCTGTCTATTTATTATAATTTATTAGCTATATATCGGTGAATATTTCTCTATTTGTCTACCAAAGCCTAAATATGCATATGGTATGAAATATCTATTTTTCACATAGTGTACCATTATACCGATACAGTGATTACTATGCAATAGTCTGCTAAATATCATGGACAAGTGACAGAAGGTTAGTTATGGAGACTACTGAATTTATCCTGATGTGATGTGTTGTTTCGGACCAGATACTCCATAGCTGTTAGATTGTCACCTTTAGTTTATCACTTTTGGTCATTGTAACTCTGTATCTAAAAGGTAATAGAGATTGAGCTGACTGCAAAATTATTCTAACAAAAGCAACATCTGAAACCAATTTCCTGTTCTCTCGCAATTTACTATCAGGACTGTTTTGTCTGGAATAAGTCTATTTCTGCATAGCAGTTTATTTTGTGGTATCATTAAAGGAGTTTTTCACCTTGAAATAACCAGTTTACTTGGCTTTCATATTAATGTTGTGCTGTCCATCTGTGGGCATGATCTATCCTGTTAACTCTTTGATTAGATTTGTGTTTACTTCCCCTTCAACATGGTCACAGGTCATAAAAATAGAAAGACGCCATGGTCAGTTTTCCCCAGTAAGAAACATACTTATATACTTCTTCTTTTCCACCAAAACAGACAATTATATACGCAAGAAACTAAGCTACCCTCAAATTCTCATACATTAAGATACAGATTCCTCTGTATAGGATTTATAATGAATTGAGAGTTATATTGGATGACTGCCAGGGACATTGCAAAGGTTTTTAGACCCTAGTCCACAAGTCCATATCGGCGCCAAGCAAGTTTCACAGCTTGTCTTCATGGCCGCAGACCTCAGCCTGCATTGTTGTCTGCTAAGTATCCCACCAATGCAGCACTAGCAGCTAATGCTGTTGGTGAAATATCATTGCATCCTTACAGTAAATTAAGGGGTATTCTAGGATTTTTGGTTCTTTGAATGTAAGACAAGATCAGCAAAGTTAGTCTAGTTACAAATATACTTCACTTACCCGTGTTTGGTGGCTGTTAGAGAATTCTTAGTCTTCCCCCCCGGAAGTACTTTTTCTGTAGCCTACAAAATGAGTGTTGTCTTGGACCTATTCCAACTTGCTGTGCAGCCCGGGACAATACATCAGGTGCTAAAAGGAGCTTGGCTGCTTTGACTGTTGTGTGTGAAGGCCAGCCCCCTGATGATGTTATCGGCGGACATGTGCGGGCAATCATCGTCACACAGATCCACAGCTTGTGTGTCAGGTTGTGCTATGCCACAGTGGGTGGGGCAACCGATGTGTGGGAGGAAAATAAGTCACCTTATACCATGAAACAAAGGATCCTGGGGATTGTGGTCTGATGGAGGCCACAGAAACAGGAAGTAGCTAGTTCCCAAAGACAAGACAGAAACATGATGGGGGACACAGAACAGGGACATTTACCACCAACACAAGCACATATCCTTGGAAAACATGTCCATTACTGTATGAAACTGAATGACTAAAGTCCCCTTATGTTGGATAACCCCTTTAAAAGTTTGGCACTCCACACTGTAATAGTGTCCAGTTGCACTCCACAAAGGTGCCCCTTTTTGTATCACACAAAGTAATAGTAACTCCGTAAGGCTCTTTAACTGTGGCAAAGCTACAATTCCCATTTTTTCCTGACATCTGAAGTCCTAAAACTCAAGTCAAAAATATTTTAAACGTTGAAACAAGTTTTAGGTTTTTTTTTCCCCAGAGAAAGCACCACCCATAGCTATGGACTGCACCTAGTATTGCAGCTTTCAAGTGTTTAAGGGTTGCTTCCCATAGACAGACATGCCATCATTTTGGGGGGTGAGGGGATGCCCTTTTTTCTTATTTTGTCCTGACAGTGCTCCTGAATTTTTATGTGCAGAGATGTGTCTTTCTCTAGTAAACTCTGCTGTTTCTGACAGCTCCATTTGTTATCCATAATAGCTCTCATGAGACTGTGGTTTCTGTCACACAGTCACCCAAAGGATCTTTTCCAACTCTCCTTCCAGCCCTTTTACAATACAGGAACATACTTTATGACTATGGAGAGTGGAACATCTGGTATTAGTGACCAGTTGTTTTATGTACAGCACTTGAATTTATGTCCTATAAGATTTCTTGACATTTATCTATTCATTTGTTTTTGTTAAACATTTTAAGAAATGACAAATGCTTGGAAGGGTTCTTCAATAAGAAACCGGTGAGAGATGTGGTAACCAGCTTCTAATTCTTATTTAGTGTCATAAGAAAGCTATATAGCTAAACGCCTGGAGATAACTGCATGAGGTAGACATGATTAATAAACAAATGGAGCAGATTTACTAGGCCCCAGAGACACGTACACTGAACCGAGTTCACATGGTTCTGGAAATACGTTTACATGTGAAAGATATAAAAAAAATAAAAAATAGGCTTTGGAAAATTACTTTACTCCCATTGCGCGTCAGAATGGATCACAAATATCACATTCTCTTACCCATGGGGGGAGCATATACAGAATGTCTTAGGCAATTGCTTTTCATTTTAAATTTTTTTTATTGTGGTTATTGAAATATGGAAAAGCAGCGCAAAGAGCGTTTACAAAAACACTGTGCAGGGGGAGGGCATTTTTTATTTTAATTGAGATCAAAATGTCTTCCGATAACACAAGACTATAACAGGAAAACGCCAAAAAAGTGAACAATGGGTGGGCATATTCAGGCCTCCGTACATCAACGGTCACAAAGAGATTTAAAACGAAACATTATAGAAATAGACAAAAGAAATATACATAAAAGAAACTGTGTGAGAGAAAAAATGGAGTGATTTTCCCACAGCGACCAATCACAGCTCAGCTTTCACTTTATCAGAGCTTGTTAGCTGAGCTGTGATTGGCTGTTGTGGGAAAATCACTCTATTTTCTCTCTCACTCAGTTGGATATATCGGGGCCATTATGTTTGATATTATTGAGATGTATTATGTTAGACAGCCTCAACGTCTATCCCTGGGCAGCAGAAATTGAGATCCTGACTTATAGGTCTTAAAGGGGTACTTCAGTGGGAAAAAAATGGTTATTAAATCAACTGGTGTCAGAAAGGTATACAAATGTGTAAATTACATCTATTTAGAAATCTTAATCCTTCCAGTACTTCAGCTGTGGTATACTACAGAGAGTTGTGTAGTTCTTTCCAGTCTGACCACAGCGCTCTCTGTTGACACCACTTTCCATGTCAGGAACTGTCCAGAGCAGGAAAGGTTTGCTATGGGAATTTGCTTCTACTCTGAACAGTTGCTGACACAGACAGAGGTCAGAACTACACAACTTCCTCTGAAGCCTACAGCAACTGATAAGTACTGGAAGAATTAAGGTTTTTGAATAGACTTAATTTACCAATCTGTATAACTTTCTGGCACCAGTTGATTTGAAAACATTTGTTTTCCACAGGAGTTCAAGAGCAATAAAAACTGGATGAGATGTCTTAACAATGAGGTTGACTGGGAAACAAGTTGATTTATTTCAAAAACAGCACCACACCTGTCCTCAGGTTGTGTGTAGTATTGCGGATGAGTTCCATTAACCCCTTAAGGACCCATGATGTACCGGTATGTCATGAGTCCGCTCCCGTTCTATAACGCGGGGCCATGGCGTGGTCGGGACCCGTGGTTGAACACCGCGTCTAAAGTGAAAGTAAACTAATGCCGGTTAGCTCAGGGAGCTGTTCGGGATCACCGCGATGACAGACGGAGAGTCCCTACCTGCCTCCATGCTGTCCGATCGCTGAATATCTGCTCAGTGCCTGAGATCCTGGCATGAGCAGTCAAGCGGCAGAATCATTGATCAATGGTTTCCTATGAGAAACCACTGATCAATGTAAAATATCAGTGTGTGCAGTGTTATAGGTCCCTATGGGAGCTATAACATTGCAAAAAAAAAAAAGGGAAAAAAAAGAGTGAATAAAGATCATTTAACCCCTTCCCTAATAAAAGTTTTTTGTTCATGAAAGATGCTGCATTTTTAAGCATGCACGCACATGTGTATTTTATTGCATCTATGGATATATTTTTTCAATATTTTTACTGAGAAAGAGAGGTCACTCATAACCTGAGGTTGCCTCACAGCTAATTTTGAAGTTAAAGTTACAGTGGTGAGCTGCTATCCGGGAAGCACTATATTAAATGATAGACTCATGGAGAAAAACTGCTGGGTCAGGACCGGTGATATCCAGCTTGGTCTAGGAACCATATCACTTCCTTACAATTTTTTTTTGCTGTACGTACTAGTTGAGGAGTCTGCTATGTACATATGGTAGCTTTGTATGAAGGCCACAACCACATGAAAGGAGCAGAATATCATATAATGTACATTGAGGATGTGGTTGTAGGGTTACTCACAGTGTATGTTTGGATAAAGAGAGGAACAGGCTTTACGTGGAGCATGCTGGCAGCAAGGGGAACTATGACATGTGACATCAGCAAGCTGAGAAGACTGGGTGTATGCAACTGCAATAAATAGACACATTACACACATGGGAGCTTTTAGGACATCCCAATGTAAATGCTTAGGAATTAAAGGGTGGTAAACTTTAGTTTTTTAAATCATGCCCAGGCTGCCAGCATAAAGAAACAAAACAAATCACTCGAATTTTTTCTTGTTATGCTGCCAGCGTGGTTATGGTTTTTAATAGAAAGTTTACCGCTGGAATACCCCTTTAATATAGAGTTTGTGAGGTCAAACACTGATGTTTGATAAGACTGGAACTCCACTGAGTTTTTTTTTGCAAAAACGCTGTCAAAAACGCCAATTTTCCCGCACGGCGTTTTTTCATTGAAAAAACACTGCGTCCAGATGTTAGCTGCAAGTCAATGGTAAACTAGAAAAATGCCAGATTCGCTTGGCGTTTTTCAGTTTGGCGTTTTTTTAAATCCTTTTGGCGTTTTTCAGCAATTTCTGGCTCAGAGGCTGGATTTTCAAAATGCCCTGCAAAACCTAGTTTGGCATTTTTTGCCCTGAAATCGTGGCGTTTTTCCTCCCATAGAAGTCTATGGGAGAGCAAAAACGCCAAGAAAAGCCATGTTGGTTTGAAATTTTGCGTTTTTGCAGGCGTTTTTTATGCTTTTTTGGACTTTAGCGATCCCAAAAAATTATGGAGATACCTTTTTTGTTAAAATTTCGTAGGGTACCATAAAAAAATGTAATAAAAAAGATACAGTAGTGATGGAAAAAAATTGTATCCAACGAAATGTATCTTTTTTATTATGAAATGTTGATTAATTTTTAAACAGGGATCAATTTATGTGAGCGGGTAAAGCGCTAAAAATGTAGCCGACAATAATAAAAATGTAGTGTGTGTGTTTTTCACATTTTTTTTTTTTACATTTTTTTAGGTAGTACTACTACTCCCAGCATGGAACACACTGTTCCATGATGGAAGTAGTAGTTACCTGTACTTATTGACAGATCGCCCGCTGCGATCCTTCTGTATAATATATAGATGCGGGCGGCCGCTCTTCTATGGTCCCCTGCACTGATTTATATATACACCTATTCATATTTCCCAAAGAGAGCTGTGATTGGTCAGATGGTTCCAGCCAATCACAGCTCTCTGTGAGAAATAGGAACATGCGTATATATACGGCGTGCAGGGGACCATAGGAGAGTGCCGGCCGCTGCATCCATACATTATACAGGAGCATCACAGCGGGTGTCAGGAGTGATCTTTCCTTAACTACAAGTACTACTACTCCCAACATGGAGTACACTCTGCCCCATGCTGGGAGCTGTAGTACCTGCATTAATAGACAGATCGCAGCGGGTGTCAGAAGTTACACTCGCTGCGATCTGTCTGTTAATGCAGGTACTACAGCTCCCGGCATGGAGCAGAGTGTACTCCATGTTGGGGGTAGTAGTGCCAGCTAAAGGACACATCACAGCGGGTGTCACTACTGACACCCGCTGTGACCGTCCTGTCTATAGCAGAGATGCAGAGCGGCTGTATACATCGCTCGCATCTCTGCTCTGCACTGTACTCCGGGCCGGCCACTCATTCATTCATCTTTTCCTCAGAGCTGTGATTGGCTGAAACCATCCGGCCAATCACAGCTCTGGGCGGAAAATATGAATGGCCAGTGATGTGAATAGAGTGGAGATGTGAGCGCTGTATAGAGCCACATCTCTGCTATATTATGGACGATCGCATCGGGTGTCAGACTGAAAACCCGGGGCGATATGTCTATAGTACAGGTACTACTACTCCCATCATGGAACAGTATTGTTCCATGCTGGAAGTAGTAGTACTACATAAAAAATGAGAAAAAAACGAGAAAAAAAAACACACACACACACACTTTATAAAAAAACATTATTAAAATGTTGTTAGAAAAAATAAACATTTAGTTAAATACATTTTTACATCCCTACTGCATCCTTTTTTTTACCCAACTATTTTGTAAAAAAAAAAAAAAAAAGCAAAAGGGGCCAAAACCGGCAAATTTCACACAAAGGTAAAAACGCCAGATAAAAACAACAAAAATCGCAGGGCAAAAATCCAGCCTAATAGGTCCTGGCTTACAGTCTCCATTCTAGTGATCACAAAAAGTGTTGGATGGGGTTGGGGTCAGGCTGAAAAGAAAAGAAAAAAACAAACAAACAACAAAAATAAATTTATCACATATTGCCTACTTACCTGCCTGATTCCCTGCTGCTAAAATTCCAGTGTCCCCACTAGTAAACACGTCCGTGTCCCTCTCAACTATGTGAATATTGTAAATGACTTCTATTAAAAAATATTTACCCTTCCAGTACTTATTAGCAGCTGCATGCTACAGAGGAAATTATTTTCTTTTTGAATTTCTTTTATGTCTTGTCCACAGTGCTCTCTGCTGACACCTGATGCCCATGTAAGGAACTGTCCAGAACAGGAGAAAATCCCCATAGCAAACCTCCCCTTCTCTGAACAGTTCCTGACACGGACAGAGGTGTCAGCAGAGAGCACTGTGGACAAGACAAAAAAGAAATTCAAAAAGAAAATAATTTCCTCTGTAACATACAGCTGCTAATAAGTTCGGAAAGGATTAAGATTTTTAAATAGAAGTAATTTACATATCTCTTTAAAAAGTTTTCCACTTGAGTACTCCTTTAGGGCCAGTTCACACTGAGCAATTCAAGAGGAATTTACTCGAGTAATTCCTCTTGAATTCTCCGCTCCAAATTAATACACATCTCCTCTTCCCATTGACTTTAATGTTCTTTTCTGCTGTCCTGTTCACACTGCGGAAATTCCGCTAGCGGAATTCTGACCCTGGATTCCTTTCCGCTTGAAGAAAGAACATGTTCATTCTTCAAGCAGAATCCACGAGCAGTATCCAATAGAAGTTTATGTTAAAAAAAAATTCTGCCCGACATCGTTTTCAAGCGGAATTCAAGCGGAATTCAGAAAAGTAGAATTAAATAGCCTCCTCCTTCATTGCTCTTCATTTCCGCATGGAAATTCCGCTTGATGGATAAAATGACAGAAGGCAACAATTTCCTGACCGCAATTATTCCCCGTGAATTCCCCTTTAATTCCTCAGTGTGAACGTACCCTTAAACAGAAGCGAGTTATGTGGGCCTCTATGCTTTTGGATGTAATACCTCTGTCCAGAAGAAAAAAGAATGTAGGGCTTGGTTGGGTTTACAATTGCACAATGCAACCACCTAATGATAACTGCAGAAAATATTACCAGAAAAGACATTTACTAATGAATATTGTTATATCTACGTAACTAAAACAATCTGTTACCACAGTGTAAGTGAAATAGGACACATCTTAGCAGGTATAGGAGCCGGCTGTAAAAGTTTCGAGCTGGCATAAATTGCATTTAAAAAGAAGTTGCTATACATTTGTTTTGGCAACCTAGGATGTGCACACCGGCTCCCTAAATAGTCCTAAATAAATCGTGTTGTCCCTTTTGTAATTACAGATGTGCATGCCCCTCAGCCTGTAGCAGCAGAGTGCTGATCTAACTGGGATCAGTACAGTGACACCTACGATGGCCCCGACATACGATCATTTCAACATGTGATGGCCTCTCAGAGGCAGCATCAACATACGTTGCTTTTGTATGTCGGGGCCATCGCATAAACAGCTATCTGGCAGCGCAGACTGCTTCAGCTGCCACCGGATAGCCGTTTACGGTGCCCTGTGTGGTCCGCTGACGATCACTTACCTGTCCTCGGGGCTCCGGCGCGTCCTCTTCGGGATCCCCTGCATCGTTGGCGCTCTCGATCGTCGTCATCACGTCGCTGCGCACGCTGTTTTGTCATCCAATAGGAGAGGCGTGCGTAGCGACGTGATGGCGGCGACGTGAGAGCGAGGATGCCGGGGAAGCAGAGGCCTTGCCGGAGTGTCGGGGACACCCCGGGGACGCCGCGACAGCGATGGAGGGCGACATCCAGGGCAGTGGTGACGAGCTGTGAAGGTCCGGGGTGGCGGGGACACGTTAGTATAACCTCCAATACCAGTGGTCTTCAACCTGCGGACCTCCAGATGTTGCAAAACTACAACCCCCAGCATGCCCGGACAGCCGTCGGCTGTCCGGGCATGCTGGGTGTTGTAGTTTTGCAACATCTGGAGGTCCGCAGGTTGTAGACCACTGTCCTATACTTTACATTGCACGGATCCCTCAACATACGATGGTTTCAACAAACGATGGTTCATTTGGAACGGATTACCATCGTATGTTGAGGGACCACTGTACTGTGCAATTTTTAGCATTTTATTTTTAGTTTACATTTTTTGACAGTAGTGAAATAACAAAAGTTACATAAAATGTTCATCACTGTAATCATACTGACCAATATAATAAAGATGACATGTCCGTTTCACTGTAATGTACACTGTTGAAAAAACAACCGCTGCCCCCACCCCCGAATTGACAAAATTCTCTTTTTTTTTTTTCTTTTTCCTAGTATAGTCCTGTAAAATGAAAGGTTTCATTAAAAAGTTAAAAAGGTCCTTCAAAAAAACACACCTTATATGTTTCGGCAGATTGGAAAAATAAAAGTTAGGGTTACTAGAAAGTAAAAATGAAATTGTAAAAATGAACATTAGGCTGGTCATTAAGAGGTTACTAGCAGGGACTTCTTTAAAGTGCACTTTTTCTTGCTTGCATGAAAACTTTATAAACTTATCTACCATTTAAAATGCTGATCTGAACCCCTGACCAGATTTATCAAGAAGCCTAATCTCAGCAGTGAAGCGGATGGTTCTGTATTCTACACCGCTGGTGACGTACTTTACCTTAGAGACCACAGTGACCTCTGCCAGCCCCTTCCTGTACATTTCATAGTAAAATGAGCATCACTAATAACATGGTGTAATGTGTAGATGGCTTTATCTTGTTTCATTATGTGAGTCTAAGCAGTAAATTTAAAATATATATACTTTTGTGCAAAATGTTACATAAAAAACAACCAGGGAGATTTGCAAATGAGATCTGGGAAAGTTTGTTGGTGCTTTAGGGAAGGCCATATTTTATCACTTATGATGCATGGTGTACTGTCAGTGGAATAATTGGCGCAATGTGTATGTGCCCAAGCCATTGGAGAGGAGTCCGGGATTGATTCTGCTAAAATGCATGTTAAAAAACTTAAAGGGGTATTCCAGGATTTTTTTTATTTGACTATGCTACAGGGGTTGTAAAGTTAGTGTCACGCCCCCTCCCGTAGGCTTGCATTGAGGGGCAGAGCGTGACGTCACACGGGGCGAAGGCGTGACGCCACTCGCCGCCGGCCGTGTGGTCGCCGGTAATCAGAACCGGAGCGAACACGCTCCGGGGACTGATTACAAACGGGGTGCTGCGTGCAAGATCCCAAGGGTCCCCAGCGGAGGGACTCCCGCGATCAGGCATCTTATCCCCTATCCTTTGGATAGGGGATAAGATGTCTAAGCACCGGAGTACCCCTTTAAAACACAGAAAAGGGATGAATTATTGTAGGCAGCTTTGGGAAGCTAAGCCCCAGCTGCACACAGACGTGCCGGTAGTCTAATGGGCCAAAACACAGCGACCGGTTTCCTGTAACCATGAAATAAAGTTTGTCCAGTCACAATGACGACACAACTAATTTCACATCTGTGTGTTTCTCTATACAGCTCACACTTTATAATGGACTGCTCTCTCTGCTGAGAAAATCATTGCTTTTCCCATCATACCTGCTGTCCTTATTATTTTCCTAGATAGGGAGGGTCAGCTGGACTAAGATATTTCTGGCTGACCCTTCAGAGTAAGGAAAATAATGTCTGAAGTCTGATGTGTGTCACATAAAGCAGACTGCTCTTGCAACCTGAGGCCTGTGCTGCAAAAGAAGACCATATTTTTATTATTATTATTAAGGGAAATTTTCTCTTGTTTTTCTACTAAAGGGAATAAATCTAAAATGTATTGGTAGCCTTGAAGCTGTAGGGTATTTTGTATGGAAGGTTGCGGTGTAGGGAAGATCATCATTATCATGCAGGTCACTGTGAGGATGATTATGAGGGCTTACAGGGGTACTGCGGTGGAAAATAAAAAAAATGTAATCAACTGGTGCCAGAAAGTTAAATAGATGTGTAAATTACTTCTATTTAAAAATCTTAATTCTTCCATTACTTATCAGCTGCTGTATACTGCAGAGGAAGTTGTATTTCTTTCTGGAATTCTTTTCTGTCTGACCACAGTGCTCTCTGCTGACACCTCTGTCCATGTCAGGAACTGCCCAGAATAAAAGCAAATCCCTATAGCAAACCTCTCCTGCTCTGGACAGTTCCTGATATGGACAGAGATGTCAGCAGAGAGCACTGTGGTCAGACAGAAAATAATTCTAGAAAGAAATACAACTTCCTCTGTCGTATACAGCAGCTGGTAAGTACTGGAAGGATTAAGCTTTTTAAATAGAAATAATTTACAAATATATTTAACTTTGTGGCACCAGTTGAAAGTTGAAAGTTTTCCACTGGAGTACCGCTTTAAAGTTTGGCCTGTTATAGGAACTTCTGAAACAGCTTATTCGAATCAGCTGTTGTGTGTACATAACCTGTAGATAGCGGGTGTAGACTAGCCTCTATGATGTCTTCCATACACCGCACACACACAGAAGAGGGGATGAGACCTTATTCGCATAATACATTCTCTTAGGCTTTCTACAATTTTTCTCTTCCTGCCTCTGCCTCTCGCTGGCCACTCAGCCCTCCTTTCCCTCTTCCTACCTTCCCTCTCCATAGACTTCTATGGACAGCATATAACCTGATTCTTCAGTTAGCTCATAGTCCATGTCCTCTCTCAGGACTGACTTGAGCAGTCCAGAATAAATGATGAGTTTAGGAGGAATGGGAGAGCAGGAAATAAGCCTGATGAGTAGAGAAAGGCATGTTTCTCCGATAACACATTTCACAATGTTTTTTATATTCGCTTATACTATGTTTTTTTTTTTTTTTTTATGACAATGCCGATTTAAGGACAATTTACCGTATATACTCGAGTATAAGCCGACCCGAATATAAGCCGAGGCCCCTAATTTCACCCCAAAAACCCAGGAAAAGTTATTGACTCAACTATAAGCCTAGGGTGGGAAATACATCATCCCCCATGTCATCATCCCCCCCCCCCCCCATTCATGCGCGTCCCTGTGCGTCATCATCAAGGCAACTAATTGGACAGCCAGGAACGACTAACCCTCCCCACCGGACGGTCCCTTCAGCATATATGGCCCGGATCAGCTCACCCTTCCTTCCCACTGAGGGGATGTTTGTAGAATACTAAAAGGGGGGGGGGGGGGGTCTGGATGATGACGAAGGCCGCAGTGGTGTTCAACCTGCGGACCTCCAGAGGTTTCAAAACTACAACTCCCAGCATGCCCGGACAGCCGATGGCTGTCCGGGCATGCTGGGAGTTGTAGTTTCGCAACATCTGGAGGTCCGCAGGTTGAAGACCACTGAGAAGGGATTGACAGGCGGAGAGTTCACTCGGGTATAAGCCGAGGGGGGCGTTTTCAGCATGAAAAATCGTGCTGAAAAACTTATACTCGAGTACATACGGTACATGCCTAAAAAGTATTCTGCAGATCAAGTACTAAATAATGAAAAAGCAAGAGCTCTCAGCATCATTCTTATTCAACAACTTTATGGCAGCTGTACATGTACATCCAATGATATTTGGCTGCAGTAAATCGGATTTGTCTACAGTTTGGGGTGGGACCAGGATGTTGCATTGGTTTTGAAGAGCAATCTCTGGGATAATGCCATGTCATCAACAGACTACGCTCTAAACTACAGTGAAGTAACTGTATACAGTGTATTTTAAATGTTTTTATTTAAATAGCACCAACATATACCATACTACTGTACATTGTCATTGCCCTCATTGGAGCTTACAATATTAATTCCATTTTAACTTGTCAATATGTTTTGGAGTGTGTGAGAAAACTGTCTCAGTAATCATAGGAAACCTACGCAAATGGGGATAACACATAAACCCTTGGTCAGAGTAGAACCCAGGACCCCAGTGCTGCAAGTCACCATTTTGCCCCTCATATTTTATTAAGCCACCTGTGAATGGCAGGGGGAGACGATGAGGAAGAGTCCTAAGCTTCATAATCATAGTAAAGAAATGTAACAGATCTTATTGACCAAGATATATAGACCTTCTAAAGAAGATTTTCTGTGTTGAGACTGGTGACGAAGTGTTCATTCAGGCTAAGTTTTCACTTGGTTTTTTTCTGGCAGTTTTTGGAGATCTGCCACTGCAGTTTTTGACCTAAAGCCGGAAATGTATTCAAAAGGAATAGGACATATAAAGGAAGGACTTACACTTCTCCTCCCTTATGGATCCACTTCTGACTTTGGCTCGAAAACTGCAGTGGCAGCTATCCAAAAACTGCCAGAAAAAAACCCAAGTGGAAACTTAGCCTAATACTGCACTTCTTCCAGTTATATTGGCAACATTATTTTTCATACTCAACATCACCATGTCAAATGTCTCCATAAACATAGGCATATCAGTAGTCACTTAGTGGAAGATTTACTAAGATGGGGGTTTCATATGCCGGTCTTATGCAAAACTACTAGGTGAAACAGTGCTGTCGTCCAGGTGTGTAGCTCCTGCCGCTCCAGCTCTGCACGGTCAAGGGGTGTCGGGATGTTGAAGTGTATCGGACTACTTCAGAAATAAACAGCAAGATATTCAGGTGTGTAATCCATTTCTCCTCTTCTACTGTTTGTTATGGAAAACTACACCCGTGTTTGCTGTGGTGGATTTATTGAGAGGTGCATGCTTTTCAGTATGTCCAGGGCCTATTCACTCGGCAGAATTAAAGCCCATAGACTTCTATGGGATTCCGCACTCCCATTAACACTTCTGAATTTCCGCTTGCGGAATTCCACAAGCGGAAATTCAGAAGTGTGAATGGGAGTGCTGAATCCCATAGAAGTCTATGGGCTTTAATTTGAGGCAGAATTCCACAAGCGGAAATTCTGTCGTGTGAATAGATCATAAGGCTGGGTTCACACTGTGGAATCTCCAGGCAGAAAATATCTGCCCAAAGATTCCGAGTGTGGCCAGCGCTGACTGAATCAGTCGGGGCTAGGACCGCGCAGATCCTGCAGTCTCCAATAGACTGCAATGTGTTCCGCGAGTAATTCCGCCTGAAGAATGAGCAACGCCATGCTTCAGGCGGAAATTTTCAAGCGGATTTTCCGTTCACAAATTCTGCTTCACAAATTCTGAAGTGTGAATTACACTATACATTTTAGTAAGCGGAATTTCTGCCTGCAATTTCAAAACGGAATTGCAGGCAGAAATTCCGTAGAGTGAACCCAGCCTAAGGTTGCCTCAGAAATGGACACCAGCCCAGGGCATAGATTTCAACTAAAATGCTCCCTCTATGCAAAGTCGTGCCCCCTGTCCATCCACTTGGCAAGCACAGAATGGCAGATAGCTGCTAACGTCTTACACAAGCCGATTTAACTTCTTACTGGCCTGTGCCAGGCGGAGCCCTTGACAACCAACCCCCCCCCCCCCCCCATTATATTTTGTTGTGCATTTGGTTAGTATATGGAGCACATTTTTAGCCAAACCCAAGATTTTGTCTAAAAGAGCAGTTTTGACTTAAAAGGAGTTTCAAATACTGACTAAACTCAGACCAAAGTGTGAAACCAGGCTTTGCTGTACAATTAATTATGTGCAAATACTACCACTATACTACTGTCCTATTATTTATGAATGTAGAAATCCACATGTTGCTGAAACAACCCCTTTCAGATTGAATAGACAGATTGCTACATAAAACATGGCAGCAATAAATCTGCCACTTGCTACTGTACCCTTTAAAGGGGTGTTCTGGTGAGAAAAAAAATACAGTGATCCCTCAACTTACAATGGCCTCAACATACAATGGTTTCAGCATACAATGGTCTTTTCTGGGCCATTGTAACTTGAAACCAGACTCAACATACAATGTACAGACAGTCCAGATCTGTGATACCTGTCACAACTGGCATTTTACTGGTAAATCATCTCTATTACTGAAGTACAAACACTGAATGGCTGTGTAGCGCCCCCTACAGTACAGGGAGGATCTACAAGTTCTGTACACTTTACCTGTGCCAGGGTTAGCTGCTCCTTTGGACACCAAGTAAGGGTGGCTCCATTTGGGACACTGTGTGTACTGTATACAACCCTGAAGAAGCTCCTGTCCTCTACATAAACCATTGTTTCCCAACCAGGGTGCCTCCAGCTGTTGCAAAACTACAACTCCCAGCATGCCCGGACAGCCGACGGCTGTCCAGGCATGCTGGGAGTTGTAGTTTTGCAACAGCTGGAGGCACCCTGGTTGGGAAACACTGACATAGACGATGATTACAGCTTCCAGCAGATCTTTCATACTTTTATATGTAAGGACTTGCTTTATCTGTATTAGTTATCTACTTATTTTTCTTTAATCCTCACCTTTTCCCATTTTCGGATGACATTTTGGGGCTTCAGAACCAATTACCAGGTTTCCATAGAGTTCTGGTCTCAACATACAATGGTTTCAACATACAATGGTCGTCCTGGAACCAATTAATATTGTAACTCTAGGGACCACTGTATGTAGCTAAGCATTGTTAAAGGGGTACTCCGGTGCCAGAAAGTTAAACAGATTTGTAAATCACTTCTAATAAAAAATCTTAATCCTTCCAGTACTTATTAGCTGCTGAATGCTACAGAGGAAATTCCTTTCTTTTTGGAACACTGAGGACATCACGAGCACAGTGCTCTCTGCTGACATCTCTGTCCATTTTAGCAACCGTGCATGGCAGATGTATGCTAAGGGCAGCATGGTGGCTCAATGGTTAGCACTGCTGCCTTGCAGTGCTGGGGCCTTGGGTTCAAATCCCACTAAGGACAACAATAAATAAAGAGTTATTGTTATTATTATAATGACGTCAGCAAAGAGCACTGTGCTCGTGATGTCATCAGAGAGAATTCAAAAAAGAAAAGAATTTCCTCTGTAGTATTCAGCAGCTAATAAGTACATGAAGGATTAAGATTTTTTTAATAGAAGTCATTTACAAATCTGTTTAACTTTCTGGCACCAGTTGATTTAAAAGAAAAAAGGTTTTCACCGGAGTACCCCTTTAAAAATATAAAAAAACAAGCCATATTCTCCTATCCCAGCCCCCCCAGATCCTGTTTCATGCACTTTCGGCTGGTCCTACTCCAGCTCCTCAACCTGAAAGGCAGGAGAACTGGTTAGGCTATGTTTACAAGGCATAAGTTTTATGGAATACCTATGGCAGGTGCCATCTCCGCAGATGGCAATGCATTTCCGAGTGAATTCCGCAGAAAAAATTCACATGTAAATTCTTTCTGCGAGGGCCTGAATCAGAATTTTGCAGCAGATGTTGCGGAATTTTGCTGCGGAAATTCTGCCATGTAAACTGTGCAGCAGAATTCGATTAAAAACAATAGAACTCTGCTGCAACAGAATTTCTATGCTGAGTTTTTCCACCCAATTCTGCGTGGAAATTCCACCGTGTGAATGCGGCCTTGGCAGAAGGGGACCGGAAGTGCGGTGGACCAGGTTAGATAAGTATGGCTTGTTTGTTATTTTTACATAATGCCCGGCAACATAAAATAAAGTTTTTTTTATTTTGCTAGAATACCCTTTCAAAGACAATAAATGTAACCATAAAGAGATGGGCGAAGAATTGCACGTGGAGACTGAATTGTCATGGATACATTGTAGGTGGCGAAAATGACAGCTTTAAAGGGTACCTCTCATCAAAAAAACTTTTGATATATTATAGATTAATGTATGCAGAATAACTTTACAATTGCATGTTATTAAAAAATATATGATCCAACTGCGGACCAATATATGGAGGGTTATTTAAACCAATTCACCAAAAGATCACCAAGGTGATCCACTAATTCCCTATATTTCCCATATATTTGTTAAAAGGTATAATCTTTATTAATTCAGAACACCAACAAAAAGGGGTTAAAAATTGCAGTGTATCTCTCCTCCCGTATTAATAGTAATTGTCTGTGCCAACCAGGCATCACCTATTATCTACCTGTGTGTACCTGCAGTGTACACACGGTTGGTGGGGGAGTCCGCACTGTATATTAAAAACCTATCCTATGCCCCCCTCGACATGTTTCGCCGCAGGACGCGGCTTTGTCAAGAGGTTTTAGGGCACTAAAACCTCTTGACAAAGCCGCGTCCTGCGGCGAAACATGTCGAGGGGGGCATAGGATAGGTTTTTAATATACAGTGCGGACTCCCCCACCAACCGTGTGTACACTGCAGGTACACACAGGTAGATAATAGGTGATGTCTGGTTGGCACAGACAATTACTATTAATACGGGAGGAGAGATACACTGCAATTTTTAACCCCTTTTTGTTGGTGTTCTGAATTAATAAAGATTACGGTATACCTTTTAACAAATATATGGGAAATATAGGGAATTAGTGGATCACCTTGGTGATCTTTTGGTGAATTATTTTATTAAAAAATATGCTTCTTTCTATTTAATTTTCCACTTTGAAGAAATGACCACTAGGGGTCTCCCTACCAGTCCTGGCAGCAAGCATTTCAGACTCATGCTGGAGTCCTAAACACTACGAGCTGCCAGTCTGCTTTGTTCACAAAGGAGAACACTCAGAGCTGCCAGCCTGCTTTGTTCACAGCCTGTTTGGCTGTGAACAAAGCAGGCTGGCAGCTCTGAGTGTTCAGGACTCCAGCATGAGTCAGAAATGCTTGCTGACAGGACTGATCGGGAAAAATACAATAGAAAGAAGCATATTTTTCATTAACATGCTATTGGAAAGTTATTCAACATTCTTTAATCTAAAATATATCAAAAGTTTATTTGATGAGAGGTACCCTTTAAGGTGATTGGTCATGTTTAGAATCCGCTCCATATGTTTTACATGACTTAGATGTGTTCTCGTATGATGCATTTAGATGCATGAAACATTGCCAGAAAACCAGTAAAATAGGCATAACTGTCCTCCCACCCTTCTGGATATTTGATTATAGTTATATAGAATTATCCACTTTATCTTCCCTCTATAATTACATTTCTTTATTAGGGTGGTAACCTTAAGAAGGTCTGGGTGTCCTTAAAGACTTTTTTAGCTTGAATCTAGATTCTATGCTATTTTTGTAAAATTATATGAAAGGCGGTGCACATCCGGCCACAGATTGTTCTTTCTCCAGAAATCTCTGTTCATTAGAGTGCAGATGTGTTCTGCATGCTGCGAGGTAGAGCCAGCTTGGAGGTTTATGGAATTTCAGCAATACGAACGATAGATAATCTGAGCTTGATGTCATCAGCATGGTGGTCTTCACACAGTGTTTGTAAAGGACTTGTTTAGAAGTGTAATTCCACATACACAGTCAAGTGGTATGTCATCAGATCTGTATGGCACGGCCTGTGAAGATCGCCGTGCCTTGTATGAAAGGGCCGTCTGTCTGTCATACTCTGGAGAACACTGAACGCTCTATTTCCAGAATGTTGATGTTGTATTTAATGAAACCATTCAAAGTGAATAGTCATAAAATAGTTGGTGTTTATGTATGAGGATAGGATATTGGGATGATCAGACTATAAATCTACAGGCTATAATGGAAATTGTACACCACCAGAAAGAAAGTGAGTCTCTAACTCAACTTATTTTAAATAGAAAGCTACATTTTTATTAAAAACATGAAGTCCATGCATAAAAGTGAGGATCTGTAAGAGAAATTGAGACCGATACCGGCGCCTAGTACATTATTATAGGTAACAGGAGCAGTGAGGTCAGGGGATTGGCCCAAGGACCATACAGATGGCCGCTCACCTTGAGTATGGCAAATGATAATGGGGTCCTGAGAGTCAAAGTAGCCGCTGCTTGCCTCTTCGGGTTGCAGGATCCAGCTGCACTGCTGGCCTGGATGCAGAGTAGGAGAAACTAGGAAAGAAAACCCTTTAGCGATGGCACTGCGACTCCCTCCAAATGATTAGGATGGACAGAGAGGTGCTATTAAGGTTCACAGTGGAACCACATTTATTAACAATAGAAAATAAAAAACATGAGATGATGCGTTTCGGGAGGTACCCTCCCTTCCTCAGATCAGGTATCCTATGACTAAGGCCCGGTAGGGCTTAAAGGCATCAGAGGGGGAGGTCTCGGCCTCGTTCATGCTGGTTTGCACCTTTTTGTATTGAATGGATTTTTAATGGATCTCTAATAAATGGATATTTTTACCAGTGCTGTGACTACACTTCGAATTTTTCTACTCTGGAGGCAGTGAAGGAGGACTGATTGCACGTGCACGGAGAAGGTGAGCGCTTTCCAATTTTTGCTACCTGGATTTGTAAATTACACCTATTAAAAAATCTTCATCCGTTCAGTACTTATGAGCTGATGAAGTTGAGTTGTTCTTTTCTGTCTAAGTGCTCTATGATGACACCTGTCTCGGGAACTGTCCAGAGTAGAAGCAAATCCCCATAGCAAACCTCTTCTACTCTGTGCAGTTCCCGAAACAAGCAGAGATGTCAGCAGAGAGCACTGTTGCCAGACAGAAAAGAACAGCGTAACTTCAGCAGCTGATAATTATTGGAAGGATTAAGATTTTTTAATAGAAGTAATTTACTAATCTATTTAATTTTCTGGAGCCAGTTGATATAAAAAAAAAAGTTTTTTCCTGGATAACCCCTTTAAAGAGGAACCCCTGTTTATGATGTTCATATATCCTATCAGGGCATGTTGAAAGGGGTTATATTTGTGGTACAACTTTTTTAAAGGAGACCACTGCTCTTAGAATGCAGCCTTCATGGGCGATCACCTGATTGCCCTGGGTCCTGCTCCCCTGCAAGTAGTTAAAGGGGTATTCCAGGCAAAAACTTTTTTTTATTTATCAACTGGCTCCGGAAAGTTAAACAGATTTGTAAATTACTTCTATAAAAAAATCTTAATCCTTCCAATAGTTATTAGCTTCTGAAGTTTTCTGTCTAACTGCTCAATGATGATGTCACGTCCCGGGAGCTGTGCATGATGGGAGAATATCCCCATAGGAGCTGGACAGCTCCCGGGACGTGAGTCATCAGAAAGCAGTTAGACAGAAAACAGCAACTCAACTTCAGAAGCTAATAACTATTGGAAGGATTAAGATTTTTTAATAGAAGTAATTTACAAATCTGTTTAACTTTCCGGAGCCAGTTGATATATATAAAAAAGTTTTTGCCTGGAATACCCCTTTAATATTGCAAGGTAACATTGTGGCCAGCCAGGTCTATTCATTTCACAGGCTATTGCAGGTGATATGTAGTATAACATGGTGGCTATTTAGATAAATGAATACCCATAAAATGCAAGGGTAGCACAAATTTGCTAGAACAGGCGCCTCTCATGTAAAATGTCTCCATTCTGGCTTATAGAGGAAATCCAAAATGGGGGACAACCTTCTTTAAAACCACTATTCCCTAACGGTTGAGTTGACCAGACATCCCCTTTAATAATAGGTTATTTTCTTGAAAATTTTAAAGCGTTACCATAAGATCCAACAATATCTTTTTTTTTTAATATATCCCTCAGTACCTTCTCCTGCCCATGTACATCTAATTTTTATTTGTTTAGCACCTTTATTTTTTTTTTTATTGCACTTTTAATTTAGCTCACTACTGTGAATTCCTGTCAAAGGGAGGGGGTGTGGCCTCACTGTGTAGGTCTCCGCCCCCTCCCTCAGTATGCTGTCTGCTCACATCTCCCCTAGCATTAGCAAAACTACAACTCCCAGCTTGTCCTCACTGACAGTAGCGGGACACAAGCTGACAGTGGGAGGATTTTTCCTCTAGTTGTGAGCCCTGCGCTAACAGCTGTCAATCAAGGAGGTGTTTCCATGACATAGGTGATGATGCATGGACACAGCGGGATTAGTATGTGTCCAAGCAGGCAGGGGGGGGGGCAGTTGTTTGACTGGCTTTTTCAGTATGAAATACTGAAAATTTTCCAATTTTCTTACAACATATCAAAAGTTTTTGTATCTGACAGTGCGCATTTAAGGTTGGCATGAAAGCAACATTGTGATCTCTATACAAATTCACATTCCATTGGTTCTATCTTCTATTTCAGTGTTTCCAACCAGGGTGCCTCCAGGTGTTGCGAAAATACAACTCCCAGCATGCCTGGACAGCCTTTGCTGGGAGTTGTAGTTTTGTAACATCTGGAGGCACCCTGGTGGGGAAACACTGTTTTATTCCTTTAAATTTTCCACCCATCTTTGACAACAGATATCCGGAATTATGGTACAATGCCCCGTGTATTAACTATATTCTGTGCATTCTTCAGTGAGCTTATACGGTTTTGCCACATCTGTGTTTTTAGCAATCAACATGACCATTTTTGACAGGTAAAAGGGAAGAAAAACATCATTGGGCTTTCTACAATAATCTGCCCGGCCACTAAAATTACGGTTCGGAACAGGAATTTCTTCATCTTTGCAAGGAAATGACCTCATTGTCTATGCAGGGTCTGTAAAATAAAATGAACAAGGTTGTCTATTTGATCAGATGTGGCACAATGTAATTTTCTGAACCACTGAGAAACAGTGTTCTTGTTCCTGCCACTCAGTACATGTCCACAAAGACTTATTATAGCCATAGTGTGTGTGTGTGTATATATAAAACAGCAGGGGTCAAGTCCTGGGAAAAAAAGTGTGGGAACTCACCCTAGATTTCCACTTAAAGGGGTACTAGACATCTTATGCCCTATCCAAAGGATAGGGCATAAGATGTCTGATCCTGGGGGTCCCGCCGCTGGGGACCCCCACGTTCTCCGTGCTGCTCCCGGCATTCGTTTAGAGCATTGGGTGCAGCGACAGAGGCTCATGACTCACTGACACGGCCCCTCAATGCAAGTCTATGGGAGGGGGCGTGACGGCCGTCACGCCCCCTCCCATAGACTTGCATTGAGGGGGCATTACTGTGACGTCACGAGCCTCTGCCCTGCATCACCAGTCATCCGGCACGGAGCGAAGTTCGCTCCGGTTACCGGATGTCTAGGGTGCCGCAGCAGAAACCCCCGCAATAAGACATCTTATCCTCTATGGATAGGGGAGAACATGTTTAGGGGTGGAGTAATCCATTAAGGGCTGGTCCTGCAGGACCCCTGCTAATGGGAACTGCATTCCTGCTGTGGAAAAAAGTGCAGGAACTCTGTTCCCATGAGTTCCTGCAGGACTTGAGCCCTGTATAACATTATAACTTGTCATTTATTGATTAAAATCTCTAATCCTTCCATGGTTAGGAGTCCAGTGGGTGGTTCTATCATTGAGTGACATAGAAAGAGCCAAAAATGTAGCCAATAAGTTGCAAGTTATACTGAATCTTAGCCAAAGGCTGTCCGGGCATGCTGGAAGTTGTAGTTTTGCAACAGCTGGGGGCACACTGGTTGGGAAACACTTGTGCACATCTGCTATAACACCAGTCTGGACATACAAGATGTTTTTGTTAGATGAAATGATCAAACCAGAGAGTATCATAAAAATGTTTTCTTGAAAAAAACAAAATTGGAGTCTGGAAAACTCATTTAAATACATATATTGGAGCAATATGTAGAATATGAAAGTTTGTCTCTTAATTTGCTTTTACACACAAACTAGTTACTGTATCATATCAACAAAGAAGCTTTATACCTATAATAACACTAAAATGGGGGTGTTTGGCTTCATTGCTCTGTCGGCCCCAGTCCCTTCCTAAGGACACATACAGATCCAGTCATCTGGAGCTTTTTTCCAGGCAGCTGGAACTTAATTCCTGGTTTCCAGGGTTGAAAAAACATAATTTTACTGCTTTTTGCATCACAAGTTAAATTGCTGGAGGCAGAGGGATCTCTTCTTCCCCCGTGTGTACACTGCTGTATATTTAGCTAATAGATCAGTATTTGACTAGAATAAATGGCATACAGTTGCCATCTGTTACTCATTTGCACACATACAGTATTGCTGGTCTAAATATTTGTTCTTGATCTAGAAATTGCATTTCTTTTATCGCCATTTGTAATAAGTTACTATTTAATGCAGTATAGTATTTAAAGGGGTACTCTGCTGGAATTTTTTTTTTTTAATCAACTGATGCCAGAAAGTGAAACAGATTTGTAAATTTCTTCTATTTAAAAATCTTAATCCTTCCAGTACTTATCAGCTGCTATATGCTCCACAGGAAGTTCTTTTCTTTTTGAATTACCCTTCTGTCTGACCACAGTGCTCTTTGCTGACACCTCTGTCCATGTCAGGAACTGTCCAGAGCAGGATAGGTTTGCTATGGGGAATTGTTACTCTGGACAGTTCCTAAAATGGACAAAGGTGTCAGCAGAGAGCACTGTGGTCAGACAAAAAGGAAATTCAATGGAAATTTCGCTTCAAAACACTACTTTGTATAATTGATTCTCTGAGAGTTTTTTCACCCGTGTGACTTTTTGAAACTGCTGTCTACAGCCAGTTTTGTAAGCCAGGTCTGGACTGGTTTATGTTTTTAGTGTAATCGAGTACTATATATCAAATCTGCAACTTTTTGAGAAAAGTTGCATTTCATAAATCTCTTACCACTGCAAAGTGAAAAAAACTAATTTGTGTACCCAAATCATGTTAGTCAAAATCACTGTAGCAAAAAGTTGCACACTTTCTGCGCAAGTGTGACACTTTTGAACGTAACCATGCAGGAAATGGTCCAAGTGTAGTCACTATGTTTGGTCAATTTAAGTGAATATGGTTGCTGCCAGTATGTAGTGCCCATGAGGAGGATGGGTGGGAGTAGTCAATGGCAGATAAGGGTAGTATTCAATAGGGCAACATCCCTGGGAACTATACTGCACCTAATGTGGGGAAACTATACTGCACCTAATGTGGGGGAAATATACTGCACCTAATGTGGGGAAACTATACTGCACCTAATGTGGGGAAACTATGCTGCACCTAATGTGGGGGAACTATACTGCACCTAATGTGGGGAAACTATACTGCACCTAATGTGGGGGAACTATACTTCACCTAATGTGGGGTACTATACTGCCAACCTAATTTGGGGAAACTATACTGCACCTAATGTGGGGAAACTATACTGCCAACCTAATTTGGGGAAACTATACTGCACCTTATGTGGGGAAACTATACTGCCAACCTAATTTGGGGAAACTATACTGCAAACCTAATGTGGGGAACTATACTGCCAACCTAATGTGGGGGGGGGGGGGACTATACTGCACCTAATGTGGGGGGAACTACAACCTAATGTGGGGGAATCTATACTGCCAAGCTAATGTGGGGGGAACTACAACCTAATGTGGGGGGATCTATACTGCCAACCTAATGTTGGGGGAACTATACTGCCTACCTAATGTGGGGAAAACTGTTCTGCGTACTTAAAGGGGTAGTCCACTAATAAAATATATGTGTGCATTGTTCATATATATATATGCAGTATATATATTTTTTTAACTATAGTCTGGCCCTCCAACGGTGTGACAGTGAACCGGCCCCATTTAAAAAGTTTGAGGACCCCTGTTGTATACAGTCGAAGGTAGCTAATTATCTCCCACAAAGAGTGAATATACTTGAGAAATCTTGTATTACAGTTCCCTATTGCGGGGTGTAAGATGATCATGGCATTAACTTTCGGCTGGAAGCCCACAAAGAGTTTGCAGAAGAATACTGCTATTCCCTTTTCTAGCTAGAAAGCTCGTACTCTCAGAGCAGGATACAAATGCTCTCTTGGTGTGGACTGGAGACAATTTGGGTAAAACCTCCTGAACACGACACAGTTCTTACCTAGAGCTGACTCAACTTAAGCAACTGGCATTAACTTGCTGGCAAAGCCAGTGCTATAATATGCTTTACAGCAGAATTTAGCTTAAAACTGGAACACTGAACTAGGCTGAATCCTCCTGCTCTTCACATGACTTAGTAGGAGGCAGACAGGCACATCTTCACAGTACTTTGGCTTGGGCCAGACTAACTGGTTCAAACCTTTGGGGGTGAGAGGGTTGTACTTAGTAGACTCCCCCCTCACAACTTTTAACAGTTGCTACATAGAAACCAATCTGAGGGTAAGGCTCCTTTCACACTATGAGCATTCATCTGTTATTAAACATCCGTTTTCCGTGCAAAACGGATGTATAATAACAGATTAAATACCGAGTGCTAACAGCTGAATATTCATCCGTTAAGACCCATTAGAACATCCCTCCTGTATGGCTGTTTTAACACCTCTGCCTACAGACTCCCACTGCCGGGACTACTACTACTCCCATCATGGAACAGACTTCTATCCATGATGGAAGTAGTAGTTCCCCAGCTGTGGGAGTCTGCAGGTGGCTGGGGAGGCTACATTAGTGTTTGTACTACTACCCCCATTATGGAACAGATTCTGTTCCATGATGGGTGTTGTAGTACAGCGACTGAGGGATTGATTGCACTGGGTCTCACTTCTGAGACCCAATGCAATTAGAAGTTATTAAACAGGGGAGCGGGCAGCATGCTGCGCTCCCCTGCGATGTACAATGTATTTACTTTCATTTTTAAATTCCCCGCCGGGAGCCCTGAATGGCCGGTACTGAGGGTTTTCAAATAGAAGCGCTGCGGTGGGAAAAGATATATAGAATCACTGGGGGGGTATATATCTTGCCCCCACAGCGCTTCTATATATCTTGCCCCCTGCAGCGCATTTATATATGTTCCCCTCCGCAGCACAGTTATATATGTTCCCCCCGCAGCGCATTTATTTATGTTCCCCCCCCCCTCGCAGCGCTATCATAAGCCCCCGGCAGTGCTATGAATGAAAAGTATTCTACAGAAGCGCATCTGGCCGGCGCGATGTGCTGCTCAAAGAATACTTGTCATTCATAGCGCTGCAGCGGCATCTGTATATAGATGTACTGCAGGTACCTTGGCAGCGCTATGAATGAAAAGTATTCTACAGCAGAGCATCTGGCCGACGCAATGTGCTGCTGAAAGAATAGTTGTCATTCATAAAGCTGCCAAGGCATTTGATTATAGAAGCGCTGTGGGGGACAGACATATGGATATATGTCTGACCCCTGCAGCACATCTATATACAGATGCTGCTGCAGCACTATGAATGACAAGTATTCTTTTAGCAGCTTATCGCGCCGGCCAGATGCGCTGCTGTAGAATACTTTTCATTCATAGCGCAGCCGACGGCTTATCATAGTGCTGCGGGGGGGCATATATAAATGTGCTGTGGGAGGGCAAGATATATAGAAGCGCTGTGGTGGTCAGATATATACCCCCAGCGATTCTATATATCTTTCCCCACCGTAGCGCTTCTATTTGAAAACCCCGCCGGGAGCCCTGATTGGCCCCTCATTACCGACCATTCAGGGCTTCCGGCGGGGAAATTAAGAGTGAAAGTATAGTAAATACATCGTACATCACAGGGGAGCGCAGCATGCCGCCCGCTCCCCTGTTTAACAACTTCTAATCGCATCGGGAAGTGAGACCTGATGCGATCAATCCCTCAGCCCCTGTACTACAACCCCCATCATTGAACAGAGTCTGTGCAATGATGGGGGTTGTAGTAAAAACAATAATGTAGCCTCCCCAGCTGTCTGCAGACTCCCGCAGCCAGGGAACTACTACTCCCAAGTTTGTTCCATGATGTGAGTAGTAGTAGTCCCTCAGCACTGCAGGAGTCTGTTGATGTCACCTCTTCTGAGCATGCTCAGAAGTAATAACGGATATTATAAACCAGGTGCAAACGGATGACATAAAGGCTCATCCGTTTGCCATAGACTTCAATGTTAAAAATAATTACCGTTTCTTGTGACGCAAGAAAAATTTGTGCATGTGCCGTTTTTTGTTCCGTCACAATTAACGTCAGTTATTCATGACGGGCTATAACGGTTTATAAAAAAATCCCATAGATTTCAATGGGATTTTGTAACGGACATTTAACATCCGTTTTTAAAGCTTTTCTAACGTATGTTTATAACAGATCTTTTAACCCATGAATATTATAGTGTGAAAGCAGCCTAAGCTACGTGACCAAAGTTCAATGCAATCCACCAGTTGTGGCAGTAAAAAGAGCAAAATGTTTAATCCATGCTCTTCCTATTACTACAGTTTGCAGAGGTAGCAGAGTGATATATACGGAATGATAAACAATGCATGTTTAATGATATTTAGATACTTGTTATGAAGACTCCAAGGTCACACAACAACTTTATGAGGTAAACTTATCAGTCTGGTAAAATCATGATAAGAAAGACCATTTGTCCCATCCTCTGCAACTGGCACCCCAAACCTAGACATGATTACTCAGAAACACTCTGCAAGCAAGCAAAATCATCATCAAGGTAGAGTATAACCATTGGGATGCCTGTGCCAAAACATGCAACCCACTCCTTTTAAAAAGCAGAAAAATAAATAAAAACATTTAGAGTTTTTGGAAAGACTATCCCTATCTCATCGGGAAGTACTGTATATACTCGAGTATAAGCCGAGTTTTTCAACACGATTTTTCGTACTGAAAACGCCCCCCTCGGCTTATACTCGAGTGAACTCTCCGCCTGTCAATCCCTTCTCAGTGGTCTTCAACCTGCGGACTTCCCTTCTCAGTGGTCTTCAACCTGCGGCCTTCGGCTGTCCGGGCATGCTGGGTGTTGTAGTTTTGAAATCTCTAGAGGTCTGCACGTTGAAGACCACTGCGGCCTTCGTCATCATCCAGCCCCCCCCCCCTTTTGTTTTGTACTCACCTCCCCTTGGCGTGAAGTTAGTCACCCTAACCCTAGTGACGTTGCCTTGACGACGACGAACAGGGACGTTGCGCATGAACGTCCCTGTGCGTCGTCGTCAAGGCAACGTCACTAGTCCGGGGCAGGCCTGAAGCACGGAGAAGAGGGCACCCCGGTGAAAATGGACAGCCCGCAAAGACTAACCATCCACACTGAACGGTCCCTGCTGCATAGATGGCCCGGACCAGCTCACCCTAACTTCATGCCGAGGGGAGGTGAGTACAAAACAAAAGGGGGGGGGGGGGGGCTGGATGATGACTAAGGCCGCAGTAGTCTTCAACCTGCGGACCTCCAGAGGTTTCAAAACTACAACTCCCAGCATGCTGGGAGTTGTAGTTTTGCAACATCTGGAGGTCCGCAGGTTGAAGACCACTGATGAAGGGATTGACAGGCGGTGATGACGATGGGGGTCTGGATGATGACGGGGGTCTGGATGATTACATGGGGGGATGATGTATTTCCCACTTTAGGCTTATAGTCGAGTCAATAATGTTTCCTGGGTTTTTGGGGTGAAATTAGGAGCCTCGGCTTATATTCGGATCGGCTTATATCCGGGTCGGCGTATACTCGAGTATATACGGTAATAGGATCCCTTCATTGGCAATACGTATATATCTCCTACACAGCCTTAATATGGCCTTGTGAATGAACTGTAAGATCCAGTGCAAGCAATATAGCCAAATTGTGTTACGTAGCATTGTATTTAGTCAGTGCACCACTACAGCTCTCAGCAATCCATGACTTGTTATAAATTAACTTTTTATAAAACCCACTGTGTAGACCCCAGAGCATTTAGAATCACACAAGGTCTAAGATTGAGTAAACCTGGGGATACAGAAGAAATATTCATTTTTTCCTACATTAGCCTGTCTGTTGTGTACAGTGCTGAGTGCCAGAGAACTAGTGAAGCCAGCTTGCTTCCGTATGTGAATCATTGCTCAAGCAGCCTGCTTCTTACTGAACTGTGGTTTTCCTTTTATATGAAGAGCAGAAAACACTGAATTACTCAGTCTGGTGTACACATGCTGACAGCGAGAAGAAGGGAGCAGTGCCCCTTTGGACATTATAGAATATCCTACAAGAACTAGTTGTGAGTATTTAAACCTGGTTTCTCTCATTCTTATCACTTGATATAGATCTGTTCTCGGAGTATTTGTTGTCTGATGTTACAATGAGGAGAAGGAATTGTGGGTCCACATGGACAAAAACGCCGTCCTTGCACAGAGGGACTAAATATAGTAGCATGTCTAAATGGTAATGAATACTCCGTGGCGTGCCACCAGATTTTGCTCTTGGAGATACAGATGACATTTTTCATTGTCAATCAGATGGGATTTCTAATGTCATGTTTTTAATATACAATATTACAAATTCAGTGTTACACAATAGATCTTCCTATTGCTGTATATACATGACTACTGTTGCTGGGTGCCTTTTCCTCCTTTTTGTTCTTTTAGGTCTGTAGCTTGTGTTATTATTCGGAAATGTAGTAAAAAGGAACAGAAGTACGGCAGGGTTCACATTGCGTTAATGCAGTTGTCTCAGTTATACATTGAATCCCATCAAAACAGGGACGCCTACATTTTTCCTATGTTCAAAACGAGTGACTATGTTCAGGCAACTTTCCATTTTTGTGTACTTTTAATTCACTGTACTCAATAACATGGTGTACTGAGCTATTGAGCACAGCAAAATAAATATGTACAGGCAAGAAGCGGCCCAAGCCTAGTCACTAGCTGACTACATTCGGGCCATTGATGTGAATAGGGCCCGCTGCTATGTGTCCCAGTATATGTCAGCTTCTCTGGTTTGACAAGATCCAATGCATAGCTGGGACACACTACATTATCACAAGCTATTCATGCAGTCAAATATACCAGTATGGCGATAAGAAGGGTGTAAACTCCAGTCCAGTGTGAACAGAATCTTACTGTATCAGGTTATAAAATGACTGTATTTCATGTATCATGTCTTTTTCATTATTTTTATAACTTGTATATATATTGTATTATGTACAAAATGCCCATCAGAGGTTAATCAGAGGGACTCCATAGTATTGCATTTGCGAATTACCATGAAGAACTTGTTGTACATACAAGCTTATGGGCACCAAATAGCTTTAAATGATAAAATGCTGTACTGTAATGGCAAGAGCATATACACAGTGTGGAACCAAGATAAATATAGTAAATATATTTATGCACTGCTATCAATCATTTATTAATAGGCCTCATCAAGGCCATCCCTTGTTATACTGAAGCCAGTCCACAATGGGGGAGATTTAAGAAAACCTGTGCAGAGGAAGAGTGGTGCAGTTGCCCATAGCAACCAATCAGATCTCTTTTATCAAATTTTTTCCATGTCTTTTCAACCCCCTAAGGATGCCCCCTCCCCTTCTATGATGCGCGCTTAAGAGCAGAGCACACGTCATGGCGGGATGGTCCCAGCATTAAGTCTCTAGACACTGCCATCAAAGTAGATTGTGGCATCTAAAATGTAAAAAAATACAAATAAAAAAATAATCCTGGCTGCTCAGTCAGGCTGATCGGGACCACCCCAGTCAAATCGCGGTGTGCCCGATCAGTTAAGAGGATGGCAGGAGGGCCCTTACCTGCCTCTGCATCGTCCAATCGACGCTCCAATGCTCCAGTATGCCATGGCAGGCTAGAGCAATGGAGCCCCAATTGAAAAATAGTAAAACAAAAATGTTAATAAATGTTAATTAACCCCTTTAAGACACTGCCCATTTTGGCCTTAAGGACACAGCCAATTTTTTTTCCATTTTTGTTTTTTCCTCCTCGCCTTCTAAAAACCATAACTCTTTTATATATGAGGGCTTGTTTTTTTTTATGACCAGTTGTCCTTTGTAATGACATCACTCATTTTACCATAAAATTGATGGCCCAAAAAAAAAATATATTATTTGTGAGGAGAAATTGAAAAAACCCCTGCAATTTAGCAAATTTTGAAAGGTTTCTCTTTTATGCTGTACACTTTACGGTAAAAAGTATTTTATTTTATTTTTTACACTTTTTATGTCCCTAGGGAACTATCTATAGCAATAATTTGATTGCTAATACTGTCCGTGCTATGCATAGGTATAGCACTGATCAGTGTTATCAGCGATCTTCTTCTCTGGTCTGCTCGATCTTAGACCAGAGCGGAAGACCCCAGGAGATGGACGGAGGCAGGTGAAGGGACCTCCATACACCATTTTAGATGATCGGATCCCCGTCAGCGCTCCGGGAATCCGATCATCCTTTTAAACACGGGCATTGCCGCAGATGCAGTGATCTGCATTGATCACAGCATCTGAGGGGTTAATGGCGGACATCAGCGCAATTGCTGATGTCCGTCATTACCGGCAGGTCTGTGGCTGCTGATAGCAGCCGGGACCTGCTGTGCATGATGAAAGCACCGGTCCGGTTCTCGTGTCATGTACATGACGTAAATGTATGTCATGGTGCGTTAAGTACCACCGCACCATGACGTACATTTACGTCATGTGTCATTAAGGGGTTAACTGGTTCCCTAATAAATGTTTGATTCGCCCCCATTTTCCCATTTAACCTCTTAAGAATGCAGGGCTTACCTGTACACCCTGCGCCTGATCCCGGTCTAGAAGGCGGGGTCACGCCGTGACCCCACATCATAGGGGGTCGGTCCCAGTGGCTAATGAAAGCCGGGACCCGGGGCTAACAGTGAGCTGCACCGATTGTTGTGCCACGCACTATTAACCCTTTAGAAGCAGCGTTCAAAGTTGATCGCCGTGTCTAAAGTAACAAAAATACACTCCAGGCAGCTCAGTCGGGCTGATCGGGACCATCGCGGGGAAATCACCATGTCCAAATCAGCTAGAACGCAGGTTTTACCATGGATTTTTTGGTAAAATGACTAATGTCACTGCAAAGTAGAATTGGTGATGCAAAACATTAGCCATAATATGGAAATTTAGGTGCAAAATTTAAAGGGTTATGATTTTTAAAAGGTAAGGAGGAAAAAACATAAGTGCAAAAACGGAAAAACCCTGAGTCCTTAAGGGGTTAAAAATGATGTAAACAAAAGTAAGCATAAACATACGTGGTATCTTCACGTGTGTAAATGTCCGAACTATTAAACTGCACGGTCAATGGCGTACATGTTAATTAATACCAAAGTCCACAGCTGTGTATTTTTGGTCACTTCGTATACCATAAAAAAATTATAAAAAGCCATCAAAAAGTCCCATTACAACAAAAAAGGTACTTTTAAATACTATGTGGAGCCATGCGGTAATAGTGCTGCATACATTAGCCTATAAGAAGATATTTTAAGAGACTAATAAACAACCTGCAAAAAGCTGTCTGATTCAGTTCCTGTAAGAAATTCAATCTGCTTTCGAGTCTGTTTATAACTTTCTGCTTCCCTATATAAATAAACCATTTCTTTGCTTTTCTTCTACAACACATTGCAATATGATCCTTTCCTGCAGGTTTTACAAATTATTGGGGTTTCATGGAATAGTTAGGTTACAGATGTGACCCCCCCCCCCCCATCTTTTTCAACAAATGTTAAAAACATTAACGCCCATAGGGGGAGAGTTATCAAAACCTGTCCACAGGAAAAGCTGCTGAGTTTCCCATAGCAACCAATCAGATCGCTTCTTTCATTTTTGAAAAGACCTGTGAAAAATGAAAAAAGTTATCTGATTGGTTGTTATGGGCAACTGCACCACTCTTTCTCTACACAAGTTTTGATAAACCTCCCCCATTATTCCCAAGGGTGTACATACCACAATGGCAGGCAAGGTGGCTTCTATGGGGCCCTTGAATAGAAGGGCCCGATCCTGGTTGGTCTTTCTATTGGTAAGAAACTCCTCTTTCCAGAGAACTGTATGGTCAGCATATTAAAGCCAAACTGTGAGCAGCATAAAACAAAATCAGACACCATAATAGGAGGCCCATTACGTTTTTTGCTTATGGGGCCGCTTTTTCTTCTGTGTACGCCATTGACTATCCCTAATAGTATTTAAATAAGTAATCTCTATTTAGCAATTCAGTTAATCTATGGTTTCACCATAAATCATAGTGTTCAGTTGCTGCAATTATGTTAAACAAAGGAACTATGTGATGCACTTACACAGATAAGCTTTTGCAGAACATTCTCACAATATACTTTTTTATTTTGTATTCAGATTATTCAAATTATTAATTAATTAAATTAAACATTATCAATATAAATTAGAGAAATTATATTGACCAGCAATATTTTCCAACCATAGACATTTGTGGTGACCGAAGGGGAAGGTTACATGTGTGGTGATTTGAGGTCCAATGGATATTATGGAGATGTCAGGGGTAGTTGTACTGAATAGTAAGGCTATGTTCACCTGTTAGTATGTCCACACGGAAAATTTCCGAGCAGACGTTCCAACAACAGGGGAGCACCAGCAGAAAATGACGGCATTTGGACCAATCGAAAATGCACCATCTCCTAGATGGCAATGCATTTCTGTGAGGACTCTACAGAGAGATTAGACATGTCTACTCTTGATGGTAGTAATGAAGAAGTGGTGTACAATTTAAAGGCCCGTCCTGAAATCATGTAAGGTCCTAAAGCTGCTAGGACTTTACAATAAAGTCTCAATAAATTTCTCCTGTATTTTCTCAGATAGAAATAAATGTGGATCTTGGATATTTAGGTTAATCTTCGCAGAAGTTGAGTTTGCTGTATATGGATGTATGAGAGTAGAGTAATGTAACCCCGAACAGTCCCAGGTGTTGAGGCCTAGCTAATAGAAGAAGAGGAGAATGGTCACTCCTCTCTCCTCTTCATTCTGCCTCTACATCTCCTCACCTATTTCACTTTCTTTTTCTAGGGGAAGTGAGACTGGGCTTTGGAGGTTCCCCTCCATAGTCTGTAATGCAATGTCTATGTCAGTGTTTCTAAATCAGTACACCTTCAATTTTGCAACAGATCCAGGCACCCTGGTTTTAGAAACACTAATCTATGTAGTGGTATTTGTATGAAGGTACCTCTCTTATACCCTGCTTAACATAGTTTTAACAGTAGGTGGCAGCTTAACACCTTATTACACAGTATTATAATATGTATATCATATGTATGTGTTATACACACTAACAACTGTATTACTGCAGATATCCTACTACCAACTGCTCCAATGTAGCAGATATTCTACAACCAACTGCTCTAATGTAACAGGATCCTGTAGTAGAACACTGCATATTTATATTATCTCCCAGGATTATACCATAAATGTCTGACAAATGGTGGTCTCACATCTCATACTCCATATATTGGGGAGTGCGGCAATAAAAAGATGGTATAACACACACAAGAGTAAGCCAGAGAAGCCAGCACTGCCTCAACCCTATGGAAGTCCAGTGATTAGATGCACATGTGAGCAATACAGGTATAAAGTATCAGGTCTAGGTAACGCTACACGCCACAGGAACTGTAGAATATACAACACAAGGAGAAGAAAAAGCGGAGCGCTTACCGATCCAGTATTCAAATAGACATCGGCTGCTAATCCATGGACTGAGTTGGTCATGAGCATGGAGGCGGCAAATGGATCCGGGGTAGTTCAGGCGTCGGGCCACGGACCGTATCACGCCCCTAGGCGCTTCGTCAGGCCGCTTAAGTGGCCTGACGAAGCGCCTAGGGGCATGATACGGTCCGTAGCCCGACGCCTGAACTCCCCCGGATCCATCTGCCACCTCCCTGCTCGTGACCAACTCGGTCCATGGATTAGCTTAAGCGGCCTGACGAAGTGCCTAGGGGCGTGATACGGTCTGTAGCCCAACACCTGAACTCCCCTGGATCCATCTGCCGCCTCCCTGCTCGTGACCAACTCAGTCCATGGATTAGCTGTCGATGTTTATTTGAATACTGGATCGGTAAGCGCTCCGCTTTTTCTTCTCCTTGTGTTGTATATAAAAAGATGGTATGTTGTCATTTAGAATTCTGGGGAAGCTGAATAATCTCTTGTGGACGGTATAATATCAGCCATGTTGGTTTTCAGCTAGTTTACACAGAAATGATATAACTAAGGAACAGCTGAATGAACATTTAACTGTTTGAAAGAAGAAGAAAAGCCAATGACTCCTAAATATTGTTGACTATGGTTTTATTTCAGTGGTAATTCTGTGGGACACGTCATTTACTCATGATCTTAGTAGAAGCGATTGTTCCTGGGCCCTGGGGAGAGAAGGAACTCTACATGTTAATTGGGGTGAGCTGCTTTCCGAAGAGGTCCCTGGGGCCAGAAACAATGTACAATAACTCTACACAAGCATAAAGGATCTTTAAAATGTTTTGAAAAGCATACAGTGCTTGGCTCTAGGCTGTCGTGTGGCCTTATCCCTTTATTAAACCCTGGTACTGCTGATCACAATGCCGGCTGTGTCACCACTTATGCTTTGTGTCATTTTGTGCATCAGTAGAAGTTTCCTAGAATATGTATTTCTTTCATTTTATGCAAATAATTTGCGCTCAGATGTTTTCTGCTTTACATCAGAATAATGGATTAGAAGGGCTCTGAAGATATGAAACTGAACACTTATCTCATTTGTACTGTAGCGTGTTGTAAAATTGCTTATATAAGGAATCAGTATGGGGACACTTTATTGCTTATAACAGCCACTTATAGTTCACATTTTATTTTCTAAACTGCACAGAAAAAATATAAAAATTGAGCCACTATTTTATTTTTTGTTACGATGGCAAAAGTCATGGTTAAAGGGGCTTTCTAGGATTAGAAAACAGAGCTGATTTCTGTCCCTAGGTTGTGTGTATTACAACTTGGCTACATTCACTTCAATGGAACTGAGCAGCTGTACTGCATACAACCTGGGGACCAACATGGCGCTGTTTTTGGAGGAAATCAGCTTTGTTTTTCAACTTCCTGGATAACCCCTTTAAGATCTGCTGCCAGCTATGGGATGTAACTTGATACAAATGATACATCCATTGCATATTAATCCAGATACACATTGGCCCAGATGTATCAATTTGACCTAAAATCTAAACTCTGGTTTTGCATATAACAACCAATCACAGCTTAGATCACATTTTTTAATACGCATTAAAATATGAAAGCTGAGCTGTGAATAGTTGTTATGGGAAAAACCCGACAGTTTTAGTTTAAGGCAGATTGATATAGCTGGGCCATTAAGTGCTTTTCTGCCACACCAATACTACTACATGTGAGCATAGCCTGAGCTGCCATAGGATGTAGGCCCATAGTCAATCTTTCTTCAGGACATTACAAGGTCTCAGACTGCAATGCATTTCCATGCGGAATCCACAAAAACATTGATCATGTGTTTGCACCGCTTGAACAGAGCAGCATAATCCTATTGATATTTGTGGGACTGCAGAATGTACGTGCAAAAGATTAATGCGGAATTCCACATGGACAATCTGCCATGTTTACCCGGCCTATCTATAAAAGAACCAGTGTATGACCTGTTTTTACATGCAGTGGTACAGTGTGAGCTGCACCTTCTGCTTCACTGAACCTTCTCCGTGATTGAGCTATAATAAGGTTTGCTGGACAGTAAAATGTGTGTCTAAACTGCTGGGGACCTATATAACTGTATTTTCTAGATTGCATATGTATTTTCTTGTATTCCCCTGATAAACCATGCATACACTGAGTTTCTTATATCTTGCAGAGGGTTTAAGTTTTATTAAAATTGTCTTGCAAGGAATTGGCAAGCAATAAAGAGAGCAGAATCTAGTCACATGTTAAGCTCCTGGCCAATAGATGCAGGAGATTTCTCAAATCCACCCCCCTGGTCTGGTAAGAGGTAGTTCTAGTTTTACGTAGTTAGTCAGTTAAGTCCTGATTAGGTCAGGGAAGCACATGTTGCTCTGCAGCTCTTGTCGTACTCCTAAGGAGACCACCGTAGGGAGTCTAGGTCAAGCTAAAGTAAGGTCAAAATTCTACAAATAGGCCATAATAGTTCAATAACCCTGTATTCAAGCAAATCCAAGCCTATTTGTCTAGTAAAAAGTCCTGCTGCAATTAGTTATAGCTTAAAGGAGTAGTCTGCCCCTAGACATCTTATCCCCTATGCAAAGGAAAGGGGATAAGATCTCTGATTGCAGGGGTCCCAATGCTGGGGACCACCAAGATCTCTGCTGCAGCACCCCAGACATCCGGAGCACGGAGCGAACTTTTCTCTGTGCCGGATGACTGGTGATGCAGGGCAAAGGCTCGTGACATCACGGTCACGCCCCGCTCGTGACGTCAAAGCCATGACCCCTCAATGCAAGTCTATTAGAGTGGATGTGACGGCAGTCACGCCCTCTCCCATAGACTTGCATTGAGGGGGCATGGCTATGACATCATGAGCGGGGCGTGACCGTGACATCACGAGCCTCTGGCGCTGCACCCGACACTCTAAACGAATGCCGGGTGCAGCAGGGAGATCGCGGGGGTCCCGCCACTGGATAGGGGATAAGATGTCTAGGGGCCGAGTACCCTTTTAAGAGAAGTTACCAAAGGGGTACCAGCGAAGGGCTGCAAATGTATTGGTTTTATTTTTCCTCAAGTTGTGTTACTAGTGCCTGATCTGTTAAGTTGGGGGAACTTCTCTAAGTGTTGTGTCGCAGCCTGTCCATTATAAATAATTGGAGTGAATTCCCCTTGAGAATGCTTGTCCAGTTAGCTCCAGAAATTAAGACACCAAGCTAGGGCATCAGAGAGTCACCTACATCAGTCTACATCTACAATAGACATCTGCTAAAAGCATATAGTCTGTAAACAATGCACAATCTTAATGAGATTGTGATTATAATTCTGCTTTTCTAAAAGCTAAATCTGTATTGCCAAAATTGTATAAATTCAATCAACATTCCAAGTATCTGCATTGCATTGTACTACTTCAAAAAGTATAAAAAAGCAACTTACTAATATCATGTTATTAGCCAGAGTGCACAGATCTTCCATATCAGCTGAGCTCTCTGGTAGCCTTCTTGTAGCTGTGACATCACATTCTCTAAATGCAGAGCTCTTGTCCCTTCTTGTCCCTCCCCTCCTGTCTGCTCGGGGCAAGACCATTGATGTGAAGGGAGAGCACATATTACTGTATATTAGTTTTATCACTCTTTACATAAGACAGTAGTGAGCCTGCTCTGATAGAAAGTACTGTGACTAAGAAAGGCTTCCTTCTGCCTTATCTAAATGGGTTATGAATTTAATGAGCAGTAATATGAGCTCTCCCCATCACATCACTGGTCTCGTCCAAAGCAGACAGGAGGGAAAGGGAGAGAAAGTGTGACAGCTCAGCTGATATGGAGAGATCTGTGCAGTATGGCTGATAACATTGCATAGTATGTTGCTTTATTATACTTTATGACATAAAGGGGTTGTCCAGCAAAATAAACAACCTAAGTAAAGTTTACAGCTGTCCGCCGAAACCCTGGCTATCGGAAATCTTTTTTCTGGGCTTTGCATAAAGGAAACTGCTTTATTTAAAATGGACCTTACGAGGTTCACAGAGTGACTCTTGGTTACACTACCCAAGCCAGGTAACATATCGGGGACCACTGCCTTCATCATACCAACCATTCACCTTAATACTAAAACTCCCCTGTAGATGCCACATATATGTATGGTATATACTGTTGCCACCTCTGTACTGTTTACTGTTGCACTTGCACTGTGGTTTTTCATGTAATTGGTCGAATAAGACTTAGTTTGACTGGATTTACACTTTATTTCCACTAAATTAGTCTGTGTATTTTTGCTTTTTCATTTATATTTCATCATGTTTGGCTATAACATTCTACTATATAATCTACATTTGTTGTGATTTATCTTTGTAAATAATTTTATTCTGCTAATGTTCTACTCATCATGAGTTACAATATATAGTATTTTAGTCCAGTGCATTTGCATTTTTACTGATTGCTGAGAAAAAATTAGTTGGTAAGCTCATATCCCAGACAGCTTAAAGGGGTACTCCGCTGCTAGACATCTTATCACCTATCCAAAGAATAGGGGATAAGATGTCTGATCGCGGGGGTCCCGCATTTGAAACAAACGCTGGGTTTCTGCAGCAGTGGTCGTGACGTGATGGCCACGCCCCTGTAATGTCATGCCTCCTCCTAGACATGAATGGAGGGTGAGTAGCGTGACGTCACAAGGAACGTGGCCATGATGCCATGATCACTGCCTCCGGCTCCGAGCGTTCTGAACAGAATGTTCAGAACGCTGGAGTACTGGAGAACCCCTTTTAAGGGTGAATTCACACATACAGTATCCGCATATTTTATTTGAAGCTTCAGATTTTATGCCGCAGATTTCAATGTAAATTTGCAGCATCAAATATGCGCAGTCTACTGTATGTGTGAACACACCACCCTAAAGGGGTATTCCTATCACATTAAGCTGACCTCTATCCACAGGAGATAATAAACTGGTCGGTTGGGGTCCAACAGCTGGGATGGGGAATAGGGAGAAAACTTTCCTCAGAATGAACAGAGTTCACAACACGTGTGTCCAGTGCTCCATTTATTCTCTATGAGGTTGCCGAGTGTTTCTAATTGCAGACCCTCATAGAGAATGAATGGATTCTGGGGATCACTTACCTTCATAGGGATAGGGGTGCAGACCAATACTTTGTATGTAGCTAGTATAGTTACATCTTCTGATTTGCTATTTAGAATTTCATGATTGAGAATAGGAATACAGAATATTGCTTTATTAATTACTAGTTTTGCTTAAAGCTCCAAGACAGCAATGGTAAAACTTAAACACTGAGCTTCTACCTATTACAGTATGTTCTATTTCAGATACTGTTGTCTTCTGATGTGGCAGATGGGTCCCTTAGGTACCAGGGCGGGGGCAGCTTCTACCTCTGCACCTTGTTTAGTTATGATCCTGCTTATTACTCATCTGAAAGTCTATATTATTGATTTATCTGAATTTATGCAAAGCTGTTCCTTTTCTTGTGGAATGTAATTTTTTCTGTCTATGAATCATATACTGTACACTACAGTATATATTACAGTATTTCTCTCGTTAATGAAATTGACCAATGGCTTATCTGAATATCATATTTGTAGGGTATGAAGAGCTCTGCACGTTCTTTAAATGCACAGAACAAACAGGGAAGTCATGGGACAGAGAGAGCGAAAGCCATTCCGACTATTGCCTTTGGGATGAGAACCTCTAGATCAACTAATTCACTTGCGTTTGAGTCCCGACTAAGTAAGGTAAGAGCAATGAAAGCATTTGAGCATTGTATCACACCACTTAAAACCTCATCATGTTAAAAATATGGACTACTGCTTTAGCTGAGCACTGACTTTCCTATCAATAATATAACAGAATAATAGGATTTTGGTTTTTGTACACTTCTTTGTGTTTGTGGTGACCCATGGGTGTATGGTGGGACCACAGGTGTAGCGGTGTGAGTGGTGGGATCAGGTGGTATTAACCCCGGGGGCAAGATGTTGTTAACCCCTAGTGTTTGTGACGCCAGTGTGGTTTTAGGCTTCCGGAACACCACACGCCCTGTTTCTCCGCTATCCCAGTAGCTAGTAGTGAAATGAGAGTCCACAACCAGTTATGGTCAAACGGAGGCTTTACTGAGTATAAGACAGATAGAATTATCTTCACAGCTAAGGCCAGATTTCCCAGAGAGGTGGCCAGGACCCAGAAGGACCTCGCAGCTTGCTGGACCAATACTTGTAATTAACTTGACTCAATTTGGACTTGACTTGACTATATGCAGGACTTGACTAGTTTCAGTGACAGCAGACATAGACTTGAGACTTACTGGAATGACTGTAGCTTTTGGGGTCTTACAGATGCTGATCACTTGCACTGAGATCTCTGGTGTTAACTGTTCCTCAGCAAAGACTTGATCTCCATGAGCTGCTTGCAGAAGAGAGTAAAGAGAGTGAATTGTAATGGCCGCCCCTTTATATAGTGGGGGGCTCGACTAAAACCCATTGGTCAAGCTGTGGGTCATAGGTTAAAGGGGTATTCCAGGCAAAAACTTTTTTTTATATATCAACTGGCTCCGGAAAGTTAAACAGATTTGTTAATTACTTTTATTAAAAAATCTTAATCCTTCCAATAGTTATTAACTTCTGAAGTTTTCTGTCTAACTGCTCAATGATGATGTCACATCCTGGGAGCTGTGCATGATGGGAAAATATCCCCATAGGAGCTGGACAGCTCCCGGGACGTGAGTCATCAGAAAGCAATTAGACAGAAAACAGCAACTCAACTTCAGAAGCTAATAACTATTGGAAGGATTAAGATTTTTTAATAGAAGTAATTTACAAATCTGTTTAACTTTCCGGAGCCAGTTGATATATAAAAAAAAGTTTTTGCCTGGGATACCCCTTTAAGCTGGTGCTCTCTGGGAGAACATGTGACAACAAATCATGTGACTGTGATAGACTTACACAGGTCCTTTGTTCCACCTATACATTAGGAGACTGTCTAGGCATTAAAGCAATACACACAACATTCTGGAAAAAACAGGGCGAGACCTTGCAGGGGAGCTCCCAGGACACTGAGGGTCTCAACCTGACAGGGCCTAAGGGTAGTACAGGACCATGTCCTGTACTGGGACATTGCATGTTCTTTTATAATTTGAAAGGAGAATATATATATATATTTCACGCGGTCACAATTTAGTAAAAACCTAAAAACTTTTTGTTCTCTGGTGTTGCTTCAAAGAAAAGCAATGTAGCCTTGTCCTGTCTATTTTGAGTTTTTTTCTGCACTTTGTTTTGCTGTTGTTTATCCTGTGTATTGTTTCATGGATTTTTTACTGACCTTTTCCTTTACTCTGACTTGTTTCATGATCTTTCCTTTTTTTTTTTCTTGTGTTTTGCACTTCACCACGGTATAGGTCTGACCTATTGCTTTTCTTGCTTTGATCCTTGCCTTGTGTGTTTGTACTTCTGCTTCATCTTGTTTGTTAGCGCAAGTGTATCTAACATGTTTTACATGTTCAAAAAAATACATACATTTTTATGTAATGTGTATTTACAATAAGTATATATTAAAATCACATATTTTACTATAAATATCTACATGAAAAATACAATAAAAATAACCAACATGACATGTTATACAGAAATTACCCATCAAACACATCGATCAAACACATCAATCATTCAAGCAGCATTCATTCATTCATTCATTCATTTAACATTACATCATGTATTAATAAATCACATAAAATTATACATTATCTTACCTGTCTTCCAATGTTCTGATCTTTGCGGCTTCCTTCTTTTCCTGCACCTGCTCCCGGTCCCCTGCTTCTAAATAAAATTATGGTCCCCTGTTCTAAATAAAATAGAATTTCGTTATCAAAAAAATGTAATTTGTTTTTCACAATTCCCTACAGCATATTTATTTTTCGTGGTAACCTTGCAAAAGGGCAAAAAAGAAAAAGAAAAAAAAAAGTAACGAAATGAAACTAAGTTAAACGAAAAATTTATATGATTTTCCAAATGTATCCTAAAAATCAAACCCGAAAAAATTACCGAACCGAAAATTTTACCCAAAACAAAAACAGTATAATGAAACTAAACGAAAATTTCCCTTGTGCACATGTCTAATATATATATATATTTTTTCCTTTTTTGGGGGGAATCACCATCATTACTGAAATGATAGTAAAAAAAAAAAAAAAAGACAGGCAAAGGAGCAAACATCCAGAGAATTTAATCCGCTCTCTGAAACTTTATACATGCTTTAAAGTGTCGGGTTTTCTTCCCAGATAACTCACATGAATTTCCGAGTGGTTTTAGGAAAAGACGAGTGATTTTGGCTGAAATGTAGGGAATACGACCCTTTTCCCGAAATCAACGCCCATATTGTATTTTTTTTTCACTCTGAGTGATTCAGATTCTGTCGGGTTTTTTGTGTCGCACATTCTGTTGCACGTTCCGTGCGACAGAATTTAGCCACAAAACCCGACAAAAAGAGTTGGAATCATGTTAGTAAATGGGGGCCATTGTTTTCTTTATACTGTTATGGGCACATTAACACTCATCCTTTTCCTGAATGCAAAATAAAACCACTTTCTAAATAGTCTTTATTAGAAATTTCCTACAATTTAGCTGTTTCTCAAAGAAAGTTAAGATAAATCCCCGAGATGATGAACTTTCTGCAGTGTCAGTGAAAGGGTATGTTCACACGAAGGAATTTACTTGAGTAATTCCGCTTTCTTTTTCTGCTCTAATTTATTAATCAAGTAATTTTCCATTGACTCTAATGGACTTTCTGTAGTCCTGTTTACACACTAGCAGAATTCCAACACTGAATTTTGTTCTGCCTGAAGAACATGTTCATTCTTCAGGCAAATCCTCAAGTAAAAGCCCAATATAGAGAGGGAACAGAACAGATACAAGACAGTCTTCAGGGGAGATCTTATGAGCTGTGTACAAGTATAGATAGAAAATATAGGCCATACAGAAAACTGCAGAGGCTGTAGAAGCAAAAGTATGCAAACATTTTAATGAAGACCTATGGAGTAAATATTTTTGCACCATAATAAGTACGAAACAAGAATAAAACCAGACCCCTCACCAGACTCTAAACATAATTCATACCAGCACCTAAAATTGGTGAGTGCCAGGACTTTGCATATGCCATGACCTACAACATCCACATGCTGGCTAGTATGGACCTTGTCAGGACCTTGTATGCTGGGCCTAGCGCTAGTTGTGCTTTTGATGACAGAGGTTAATTGATGTAACTACATTGGAAAAGACACTTCTCTCCTCATACTAATCTCACAAATAGGCTAGTCTTATACATCTTTCTTAGATTTTACTCTTGATTACTGTGTTTTCTTTTCCCCAGAATTTATTTCTTCTACTTCACAAGCATCTGATCTAGAATGAGCTCTGTATGGAGACATTGCCGCTCATCTTGGCAGTGGAATTTGTTGGAAAAGGGAAATACTGTTATTCAAAATTTCCATTGGCTATAGCCACAGGAAATCAGAAACAGTGGATGCTATGTGGTGCCATACAGTATTTAACCAATATTTACATAATGTTTTCTGTCATTTCTGTCTAGTTTTGTACGGTTCCTACACAAGCAGAGAGTCAATAGGTCCTTGAGAATTCTACATTTCTGATTCAGAGAACATGTATGAGCTCTTTAACTTAAAGTAGTACTATCGTGCAGGAAAATGTATTCCCTTTCCAAAGGATAGAGATAAGTTTTAGATCACGGGGGGGCCCGACTGCTGGGACACACCACGATCTCCTGCAGGGCACCCTGGCTTTCCCCAGGAACGGGTCGTGTCACACTCCCCTCCATGTATCTCTATGGCAAAGCTGGAGATACAGTGTTCGGGTAACTTCGGCTCTCCTATAGAGATAAATCGAGGGGATGTGTTGGATGCCGCTTCATGCCAGGGTCAACAAGCTCCGTTCCTGGAACAGGAGATTGCAAGGGGTCCCGGCAGTCAGACCCCCCACAAACTGACACTTATCCCTTATCCTTTTGGATAGGGTTACGTTTTCCTGCACAATAGTACTACTTTAACAGTATGATTTATATATTGATATCACCTTCATGTATTTTAACACTTACTAGAAATAAATAATAGTCAAATTCATCTTAGAATATTAACGATAATCTGTTGTTCGATACTGCAGTAGTAAAATAGTCATATGTATATATGATCACATTGTCCATACTTGTATACAATTATTTTAATGCATCAATGGGCATCATTTATCACCATAGTCTAGCAGAAAATTCTGCCTTTCTGTCCCTTCTGCTCTGGGACAATGAAAGCTGTGCGGTGATTAGTTAATATATTTGCAGTATCCATTGAAATTGTATCTATTTCATGCATTAAAACATACACAGCATAGCATCATTAGATTTTGTTATATTGATTATTAGTTTGTTACATAATACCATTGTGACTTAGCGATCTAATTTTGCTATCTCCTAACAATGGATGCATTATTTGGCCAATGAACAGCAATATGAACGCATTCTCATTTAACACTGATAATTTGGCATTTAGCAGTAATGTATTTGTTTGTCAATTCCAGTTAAAAAGAGCAAGCAGCGATGACATGCTTACAAAGCCAGGGGGCAGCGCAGCCATCACCACATCCAGACTAAAGAAGACTATTACAACCGGAGGCATATCAGAGCTGTCAGAGAGCAGGTTCAGGACCAATACAGGTATAGTGAATGGTTCTCTGAACTATGACCCCATAAGTAGCTCTTTAGGTAGGATACAATTTGGTATTCAATTTGATCTTCAAACAGCACTCATGTGCAGCTATGGCCCTTGAGATTTTCAACCAGGACATTGCTTGTACACAGTATAATGTAAATCCCAAAGTGTATGCTGGGATATATAAAAGCCAAAGCACTTTTATTTACAGGAATCCATTGAGTTTTGTGTGTCCAAAACTTTGTACTAATCCTGTGTTTTCAGAATCCGGATGTCATTGTAGCACCTGACAAAGTCCAGCTTGCAGTTTCATTGTCATGTCGTCTCCTCTCAATGTGCTGTTGTTTCAGCTGGGCTCTGTTCATTCAAGTGCTATGAACCTTTGTCAGAGTTTTTCCCGCTTTTTCAGCGATGTTAATGGGAAAGTGAAAAGTTAAAGGGGGTACACCGCCCCTAGACATCTTATCCCCTATCTAAAGGATGGGGGATAAGATGTCTGATGGCGAGGGTCCCGCTGCTGGGGACCCCCACAATCTCAGTGCGGCACCCGGCGTTCGTTTAGAGCGTCGGGTTTAGCACCGGAGGCTCGTGACATCACGGCCACGCCCCCTCAATACAAGTCTATGGGAAGGGGCGTGGTGGCCGTTCCATGCACTGGATGTCTGGGGTTCCACAGCCAAGATAACGGGGGTCTCCAGTGGTGGGAACCCGAAATCAAACATCTTATCCCCTACCCTTTGGATTACCCTTTTAAATTTTTCATCACCATGTCCTGAAAACCATGAAAGAGATTTATGAAAACCTGTGCAGTTTTTTTCTCTCTCCCTTTCCTCCCCGCCTTATATGATTGTTGTGTGTATGTCTTTGTGTGTCTACTGTTTGTCCCCCCCCCTTGTACGTGGTTCTTACAACCTCTGTGTTTGCAACTGATGTTGTGTGGTAACACGTGGACTTGGGCACTCCACAGATTACTGCAGTAATCCTCGGTACGCTATATTTTGGTAACGGAGGTCTTCCGTGATTCTTATTGTTTCTATTATCCTGCCTTGGCCTTACCTAATGCCTGCTTATAACTCATTCATGCTATGTGTTCTTGGGCTTAGCCCCCTATATTTCTACTGTATTTCACGGATTGTATTGGGCTCCGGTCCCCATGTTGCCATTTCTTTGTTTTTCTTGTTTTGGAATTTGTGTACTTGAAAAAAAGAAAGAAAACCTGTGCAGAGGAAAAGTTGACCAGTTGTTAATAGCAAACAAATCAGATTGCTTCTTGAAGTTGTGGTGATGCCAAAGTTGTGGTGTGACCACAGGGTGGGAAGGATGTTTGTGGATGGGGCAGATGGTATAGCCGGTAGCACCGCTATCCCAAGATTAGGCAGAGCAATAATAGTCCAAGACCAGGTAAGGGTTAACGGTAGCTTTACTGAGGTTAGACAGTTGTTAAAGTCTTTTACAGCTAGGCCAGAATCTCAGAGAGTCAACCAGTAACACGGAAAGGGCCTTGCAGCTTGCTAGGACTTGCAGTACTTTTGGGTCCCTGTTACCATGTACCTGCTCCTTGCTACCTTACCTCCCCTGCATCTTGACCTACTGCCATCTTGCCACGTCCTGCCAGTCTCCTGTGCCATGCCACCTCCCAGCTACCTGTGTGGACGAGTCGTGGACAAGGGTAGCGACCTGGGTGCCGCCTGCTGTAGCAAGACCATCCCACTTTGCGGCGGGCTCTGGTGAAAATCAGCAGCACCTTAGACTCCACTTCCTGGCACGGCTCACGCCATCACCCACACAGGCCCAGAGGATCCACCATCTGCCGTGACCTGTTACAATAGGCAGGAGAAGCACCCAGCTGTGTGATTCACTCCACATCTGACCGCACAACCAACTCATTGCAGGAGATGGGTTCTATTATAAGCCTATGGAATCTATAGTTCCTTTAAAAGTCTATTATAAGTCTAACATTTTTATAAGTCTATTATATGCCAAAAATTTTGATTGGTTAAGGTCCAACCACTTGCCATCCACTGATCACTAGAGCAAAGGGGCAGATTCTCTAAGATAGAGACATGTCCTTTTAGCTCTACCAAGCCTTTTTTAATGAAGAAATGGTTGGCCATACTGTAATACTGTGCTAACCATGTGACCTTGGGGAAAAAGCCAACCAGAGTTTTATAGGTAGTATGAAGAATTAGAAGTGTGAAGAATTAGTAGTAAAAGTCATATTTGTGTCTTTGTGCCTTGTGCAGAAAGTAATGTAACTGCAGGTCCTTTATTGATCAATCAAAGTGAATTCTACAGTTCCGCTCGGATAGATTTTGTCTGTGTTTATAACTTGAAAACTCCTTGATAGATTTAATAACATGTTAGGGGTGGATACACAACCCTATAAAATTTGGCTGAAATTTGTCTAACAGAGGATGGCTACCCATTTCATATTTTCTAGATAGTACTTTGTCAGTACGTCCAAAAGTACTATGCAGTTTAAAGGGATGTTCTTATCTGCCCTTTTCAGCTAATAGCAGAGTAAAGCAACTCTCTCTTCCTACATTCAGGGCTCTTTCTCTGTGAATAACACCTAAATGGGCACTTTCATTAAACATGAATTTTAATATTTGATTCCTTATGCGTAATAAATATTTTTTGTAATTGGCTTCCATAAAAAAAAAAATAAATGTTTTATGTTAGTTTTTCTGCTGTATACTTCTGGCCAGAACACATTCCGTCTGGTCAAAATCTCAGATTTTGGTCTCCTGCTTGTAATGATAGGAGAACAATCTCAGGAAGTTTTTCTCTACACTGAGCTTGATTGACAGCTGCACAGACTAAAAGCTGCACAGACTGAAAGCTGCAAAGAGCCTCACTGAAAGATACACTGACTGAAAGCTGCTGCACAGAGCTAGAGGTCTTCTATTCATCACAGCACTTCAATGATTTGAGGGGGGAAGTGGTTACCCAGCAGGCTTCAATAATGTCATGTACACTGGGAAACGCTCACTTTCTCCTGCTGGGAGATTGCACTGTGAGCAAAGTGAGCAAGAATAAAGGTAGGATACAGAGCTTTTTAAAGCTCTGAATTTTCTTTAAGGGTGGGAGTAGTGTTAGGAATAGTTAGGGAACATAATTAGTTTAGAAAAGTTTATTTGGTGACAGGTACTTTTTAACCCGCTAAGGACACAGGGCGTACCAGTACGCCCTAAATCTGCTCCCTTTCTATAATGCGGGGCCACAGCATGGATTGTAAAAATATATTGTTAAATAAATCGCGCGGTCAATGGCGTACACGCAAAAAATTCCAAAGTCCAAAATAGGTAAAAAAAAATATTAATTAAACCACAGGGTCAATGGCGTACGCACAAAAAAAATATCGTATTTTTGGTCACTTTTTATGTAATGAAAAAATTTATAACAAGCGATCAAAAGGTCCGATCAATACAAAAATGGTACTTCAGATCACAGCGCAAAAAATGAGCCCTCATACCGGCCCATACGCAGAAAAATAAAAAAGTTATAGGGTTCAGAAGATGACAATTTTAAACGTATACATTTTCCTGCATGTAGTACGACAAAATCAAACCTATATATAAGTAGGGTATCATTTTAATTGTATGGACCTACAGAATAAAGATAAGATGTCATTTTTGCCGAAAAATGTACTTTGTAGAAATGGAAGCCCCGAAGCTACAAAATTGAGTTTTTTTCATCAATTTTGTTGCACAATGATTTTTTCCTCCATTTCATCGTATATTTTCAGGTAAAATTACTGAAGTCATTATAAAGTAGAATTAGTGGCGCAAAAAATAAGCCATAATATGGATTTTTAGGTGCAAAATTTAAAGAGTTATGATTTTTTAAAGGTAAGGAGGAAAAAAATGAAAGTGCAAAAACGGAAAAACCTCTGATCCTTAAGGGGTTAAGACACAGAGGATTTGCGGGTTTTGTGCAAGCTACTAGCACTTTGCATGACTCACTGACGCAGTACAGCTTGCACACAGGAAATAGAGCCTGTCTGTGGGTGATTGTGTTTACATAAAGATAAGATTCTCAGCAAATAATGTCTCTGTGCAGAGAGAATATGTGATGTCAGCAGCCACCTGACCACTGCAATAGGAGTAAGGAGAAGTGGTCTGCAGTAAGGAGAAGTGTAAACAATTTAATATATTTACAAAAGTGTATAACTTTACATGTCCTACAGTTTTGGAGATGGGAATCCGCATTTGTTCGCATGCGTGCAACATCTGTCTTTGAGAACGGACATATTGTTGCCGCTGCACTTCCGCACCACGTATGTAGGCGTGTGAGCAACATCATATTGTAAAATGGATATTCCTATGCCAGTACAGTTGCATTTTTTGCCTCAAGTACACATCATTTTCATATACTGACCTATACTGCCCAAAGTTACACTTTTGACATATATCAGACCCATTACAGACTATAGGGACGATTCCCTAAATAGTATTTATGTCCTTACACCACAACTTGTGCTGTTTTGTGATGTTGATGGAAAAGCTGGAAATCTGTGAACAGTATTAGAAATTATTTGTATGGTAATAAACAAACAAGTAATAACCTCAAAACATGTAGACAAATATATATATATATATATATATATATATTGGGAGCATACAGTAAACCGGTGTTTCCCAACCAGGGGGCCTCCAGCTGTTGCAAAACTACAACTCCCAACATGCCCGGATAGCCATTTTCTGTCTGGGCATGCTGGATGTTATAGTTATGCAACAGCTGGAGGCACCCTGGTTGGTAAAAACTGCAGTAAACCATAAGGTTTCAAGCTCTAGGACCTTCAGTATTGCGACGGATTATCATCATCCTCCTCTATCTTCTGATCCGCAGCTGTCATTAACCAGTGGCCTTTGAACAGATATTGGTGCTAATGGCAGTGACACATTACATAGCAGTGAGTCAGTGTTAATGCACACACAGCCTTTATTAACCCACATAAACATTAGCTGGGGTAGGTAGCGTTTTGTATTAAATAATGACATTAGAAATTACATCTCATTTTACATAATTTAAAGGTTTGTATCATTGGAGACTCCATGTTGGCTGCTTAGAATGTTGCTTATTTCTTATGGTTTTTAATGTGACCATCCAGAATCCAAATGGAAAAAATACATGGTGAGTGTGTGAAATCAGGTTTGCCCAGCAGATGGCAGTAAAGAACTAGTCATTTGGGCATCCCAGAATAGTTACATAATAAAACCAAGGCTGTAATCATCAAGTTGCCAATAATAACATCTACCAAAAGGTCTGGTGTGTGCCTGGTTGCAGTCATTTACTAAGGCTGCATGCACACCATGTTTTTGCATAACAGTTCCCATATCAGGTTTTGATGAAAAACGGATTCCTCAAAACCTGACTAAATTGTATCAAAACGTGTGTACAAATTTCAACCTGTATACGGTTAAAAACCTTATACGGTTTGAAAAATGATGTCCAGTTGCATCCGTATTTTTAAAGAAAAAAAGGTATATGTTTTTAACTTTCCACTCCATTTTGAATAAAGTTTCACTTATTTGATTGAAATTCCAAGAAAAAAAACTGTGCAAAGTCAAAAACCGTATGGTAAAAATCGTATGGAACCGTACGCACATACAGTTCTGTACGGTTCCCATTGACTCCCATGTAAAAAAAAATACAAATATGGTTTGATACGGTTTTTCATCCAGACCAAAAAACGTGGTAGACTACTGTTCTGGGTACGGGTGAAAAACCAGACAAAACCGTAGGAGATGCAAAACGGACTAAACCGGATGATGCGTTTGACATACGGTTTACAATGTTAAGTAAATGCATACGGTTTTTCTATACGGTTCTGTACGGTTTTTAACTTGAAACCTTATACGGGAACTGTATAGCAAAAACGTGGTGTGAATGCACCCTAAGGCTGGTTTGACACATGCAGCACTTTTGGTAATGACTGGTTTTTTTGGTACAATTGTTTGGGAGGCCAGACTACAACTCCCAGCATGCCTGGACGGCAGGCAACATCTGGAGGTCCACAGTATGGAGACAAATGGTCTATAGTGAAATATGAAAAACTCTATGACTGGCTGTCTGTCCTCTGCAATCTGTGTCAGCTCGGAGCTCGGAGTAGATTTTGGTTTACCCCTTCAATGTCAGTATGTAGTTTATTGACCAAAGTGTTATTTTCAGGCTGCTAGGTGGGATCTGGTAGGTGATTTTATCATTCTGTAGTTCACAGAAAATCAGCAAAACTGACATCATCTGACACACATTAAAGGGGTACTCCATTGGAATTATTATTATTTATTTATTTATTTTTTCAAATCAACTGGTGCCAGAAAGTTAAACAGATTTGTAAATGATTTTTATTTAAAAATCTTAATCCTTCCAGTACTTATCAGCTGCTGTATACTACATAGGAAGTTGTGTAGTACTTTTCAGTCTGACCACAGTGCTCTCTGATGACACCTCTGTCCATGTCAGGAACTGTCCAGAGCAGGGGAGGTTTGCTATGGGGATTTGCTCCTACTCTGGACAGTTCTTACCATGGACAGAGGTGTCAGCAGAGAGCACTGTGGTCAGACTGGAAAGAACTACATAACTTACTCTGGAGCATACAGCTGCTGATAAGTATTGGAAGGATTAGGATTTTTTAATAGAAGTCATTTACAAATCTGTATAACTTTCCACCGGAGTACCCCATTAAAGGGGTTAACCACCATAAAGTGATTTTAGTATGTACCTGCCAGACAGTAATGGACATGCTTAGGAAGGATATGTGCTTCTCTTTGGGCTAAATGGCTATGTTGGGAGATTACCATAACACTAAAACTATCTTTTTGTGAACTGGCTATTTCCTGTTGGAGTTCGTTCTCTCAAACTACAAATACCATAGTTCCTTGTTTGTAAGTGTGAGGTCACTTTTCCTCCTCCCAAACATCAGCCACCCCACCCATTGAAACACACCTGTGCTGCCTTCATTGCAATAGACCAGTGTTTTTTGACCAGGGTGCCTACAGCTGTTGCAGATTCTTGCACAATGATCTCCCACCCATCGAAGCAAAGACTGCAACCTGGGATTACCTGAGACAACAGTCATTTTGGATGTAGGGTCAAAAATCACAGAAGCATTGCGAGACCACCATGAAACACAGGTACAGCCTCTAGATTATGAACTACTCTAACTTTACAGCCCCTGTAGCATAATCCCGGAATACCCCTTTAAAGGGGTTATCCAGTGAGAGGATTTATTTTTTTAAAGAATCGCAGCCAGGGACCAGAGCGGGTACCCCCTACCCCTTTAAGCATGTATGGTAACTTTATGAAAGTAAAACTGACAGTGACGTGACCAAGTTAGAGTAATAAAACACATGGACGTAGCTGTGCTGGAATAAAACAAATGGTGCTGTACAACTAGTGGTGGTGAGTGTGCATGATATGGGCAAAAAAACAAAAAAAAAACAGAGTGCTTCTTTAACCGGTTGCCGTCTAAGGACGAGCCGGCTCGTCCTGAGACGGCAACCGTTGTAGGGTGCGGGCTCATGACTCGAGCCCGTGTCATACCGTTGCTATTAACCCTTTAGATCGCCGCTGTCAAAGTTGACAGCAGCATCTAAAGGGACATTTAAACCATCCCTGGTGGTCCAGTGGGATGGATCACCCCTCCACAGCGCGATCGCGTCTGATACACTGCTGAGGAGCCTGAGGGCTTACCTCTCCTTCCGTGCTGGCTACTGCACTGAGAATGATAAAGCCTGGCAGGACCAGGCTTTATCAATCGAGCGCAGAGCACACAGATCAATGTGGTTCTATGAAACCACATTAATCTATATGAGGAATCTAATGATTCCTACTAAAAGTCTCCTAAGGGGACTAAAAGTGTAAAAAAAAACTTAAATAACAAGTTTAAAAAAAACACCCATTAACCCCTTCCTTATTAAAAGTTTAAATCACCCCCTTTTTCCTAAATTCCATACAAAAAATATGTAACCATAAGAAGAATAAACATATGTGGTATCGCCGCTTGCGCAAATGTCCGAACTATAAAAATATATAATTAATTAAACTGCATGGTCAATGGTGTATGCGCAAAAAAATTCCAAAGTCCAAAATAGCAATTTTTTTGTCACTTTTTATATCATGAAAAAATTTATAAAAAGCGATCAAAAAGTCTGATCAATACAAAAATAGTACTGCTAAAAACGTCAGATCACTTCGCAAAAAATGAGCCCTCATACCGGCCCGTACGCGGAAAAATAAAAAAGTTATAGGGGTCAGGGTACAATTTTAAAAGTATTTATTTTCCTGCATGTAGTTATGATTTTTTCCGGAAGTACAACAAAATCAAACCTATATAAGTATAATTTAAATCGTAGAGAAGGTGTCTGTTACGCCTAGCGCTCCGGGTCCCCGCTCCTCCCCGGAGCGCTCACGGCGTCTTTCTCCCTGCAGCGCCCCGGTCAGTCCCGCTGACCGGGAGCGCTGCACTGTCTTGGCCGTTGGGGATGCGATTCGCACAGCGGGACGCGCCCGCTCGCGAATCGCATCCCAGGTCACTTACCCGTCCCGGTCCCCTGCTGTCATGTGCTGGCGCGCGCGGCTCCGCTCTCTAGGGCGCGCGCGCGCCAGCTCTCTGAGACTTAAAGGGCCAGTGCACCAATGATTGGTGCCTGGCCCAATTAGCTTAATTAGCTTCCACCTGGTCCCTGACTATATCTGACCTCCTCCCATGCACTCCCTTGCCGGATCTTGTTGCCTTGTGCCAGTGAAAGCGTTTAGTGTGTCCAAAGCCTGTGTTCCTGAACTTCTGCTATCCACCCTGACTACGAACCTTGCCGCCTGCCCCCGACCTTCTGCTACGTCTGACCTTGCCTCTGCCTAGTCCTTCTGTCCCACGCCTTCTCAGCAGTCAGCGAGGTAGAGCCGTTGCTAGTGGATACGACCTGGTTGCTACTGCCGCAGCAAGACCATCCCGCTTTGCGGCGGGCTCTGGTGAAAACCAGTAGCCTCTTAGAACCGGTCCACTAGCACGGTCCACGCCAATCCCTCGCTGACACAGAGGATCCACTACCTGGAAGCCGAATCGTGACAGTAGATCCGGCCATGGATCCCGCTGAGGTGCCGCTGCCAAGTCTCGCTGATCTTCCCACGGTGGTCGCTCAGCAATCGCAGCAGATTGCCCAACAAGGACAGCAGCTGTCGCAGTTGACCGCCATGTTACAGCAACTTCTGCCTCTGCTACAGCAGCAACCATCTCCTCCGCCAGCTCCTGCACCTCCTCCGCAGCGAGTGGCCGCTCCTAACCTCCGCTTGTCCCTGCCGGACAAATTTGATGGGGACTCTAAACTCTGCCGTGGATTTTTGTCTCAGTGTTCCCTGCATATGGAGATGTTGTCGGACTTGTTTCCTACAGAACGGTCTAAGGTGGCGTTCGTAGTAAGCCTTCTTTCAGGAAAGGCCTTGTCTTGGGCCACACCGCTCTGGGACCGCAATGATCCTGCCACAGCCACAGTCCAGTCCTTCTTCGCTGAAGTCCGAAGTGTCTTCGAGGAACCTGCCCGAGCCTCTTCTGCTGAGACTGCCCTGCTGAACCTGGTCCAGGGTAATTCTTCCGTTGGCGAGTACGCCATACAATTCCGTACTCTTGCTTCTGAACTATCCTGGAATAATGAGGCTCTCTGCGCGACCTTTAAAAAAGGCCTATCCAGTCGCATCAAGGATGTGCTGGCCGCACGAGAGATTCCTGCCAACCTCCAAGAACTCATCCATTTGGCTACCCGCATTGACATGCGTTTTTCTGAGCGACACCAAGAGCACCGCCAGGAAAAAGACTTAGATCTCTGGGCACCTCTCCCACAGCATCCTTTGCAGTCTTCACCTGGGCCTCCCGCCGAGGAGGCCATGCAAGTGGATCGGTCTCGCCTGACCCAGGAAGAGAGGAATCGCCGTAGAGAAGAAAATCTCTGTCTGTACTGTGCCAGTACTGAGCATTTCTTGGTGGATTGCCCTATCCGTCCTCCACGCCTGGGAAACGCACGCACGCACCCAGCTCACGTGGGTGTTGCATCTTTTGGTTCTAAGTCTTCTTCTCCACGTCTCACGGTGCCCGTGCGGATTTCTTCTACAGCCAACTCCTCCCTCTCAGCCGTGGCCTGCTTGGACTCTGGTGCCTCTGGAAATTTTATTTTGGAGTCGTTTGTTAATAAATTCAGCATCCCGGTGACCCGTCTCGTCAAGCCGCTCTACATTTCCGCGGTCAACGGAGCCAGATTGGACTGCACCGTGCGTTACCGCACAGAACCCCTCCTGATGTCTATTGGACCCCACCTCGAGAGAATTGAGCTCTTCGTTCTCCCCGGCTGTACCTCTGAGGTCCTCCTCGGTCTGCCATGGCTCCGGCTTCATTCCCCCACCCTTGATTGGACCACCGGGGAGATCAAGAACTGGGACTCTGCCTGCCACAGGAAGTGCCTCTTCCCCCCTCCCAGTCCCGTCAGGCAAGCCTCTGTGCCTCCCCATGGCCCCCGTCCTGGTGTCACACTGCCCCGTGCCAGGCCTCGCCCTCTGCCCTCCCTCCCCATTCCCACTCCTGCTGTACTGCCTGCCGTTGAGGAAACCCTCCATTCTTTCCCGGTGTCCTCATCCCAGGGGAGGCAGTTACCGGACAAAGAGAAGGGGAGACCTAAGGGGGGGGGTACTGTTACGCCTAGCGCTCCGGGTCCCCGCTCCTCCCCGGAGCGCTCACGGCGTCTTTCTCCCTGCAGCGCCCCGGTCAGTCCCGCTGACCGGGAGCGCTGCACTGTCTTGGCCGTTGGGGATGCGATTCGCACAGCGGGACGCGCCCGCTCGCGAATCGCATCCCAGGTCACTTACCCGTCCCGGTCCCCTGCTGTCATGTGCTGGCGCGCGCGGCTCCGCTCTCGCGCCAGCTCTCTGAGACTTAAAGGGCCAGTGCACCAATGATTGGTGCCTGGCCCAATTAGCTTAATTAGCTTCCACCTGGTCCCTGACTATATCTGACCTCCTCCCATGCACTCCCTTGCCGGATCTTGTTGCCTTGTGCCAGTGAAAGCGTTTAGTGTGTCCAAAGCCTGTGTTCCTGAACTTCTGCTATCCACCCTGACTACGAACCTTGCCGCCTGCCCCCGACCTTCTGCTACGTCTGACCTTGCCTCTGCCTAGTCCTTCTGTCCCACGCCTTCTCAGCAGTCAGCGAGGTAGAGCCGTTGCTAGTGGATACGACCTGGTTGCTACTGCCGCAGCAAGACCATCCCGCTTTGCGGCGGGCTCTGGTGAAAACCAGTAGCCTCTTAGAACCGGTCCACTAGCACGGTCCACGCCAATCCCTCGCTGACACAGAGGATCCACTACCTGGAAGCCGAATCGTGACAGTGTCATTTTTACCGAAAAATTTACTGGGTAGAAATAGAAGCACCCAAAAATTACAAAATGGTGTTTTTTCTTCAATCTTGTCACACAATGATTTTTTTTGTTGTTTCACCATAGATTTTTGGATAAAATGACTGACGTCATTACAAAGTAGAATTGATGGCGCAAAAAAAAGCCATCATATGGATTTTTAGGTGCAAAATTGAAAGTTATGATTTTTAAAAGGTAAGGAGGAAAAAACGAAAGTGCAAAAACGGAAAAATGCTCGGTCCTTAAGGGGTTAAAGGCCATGATCAGAGTTCCCTGATCTTGTTTTTCACAGTATATAAACTGTAATCTGATTACAGGGAATTAAGGCTCATCGTAACACATCGTACGTTGTCTATGTCCTTACCTGCAGAGACTGTAATCTTCAATATGTGGGGTGCACTTCCACTCCTCTGAAAGTCCGCATCCGAAAACACATCTCGGATATACCCCATTTTAATTCAAGACATATCTCTATGGTCTCCAGGCACATAGCCGAGGTGCATGCCGGCAACACGTCATCCCTTATACTACAGGGGTTAGAACGAGTTAGCCCACCTGTGAGGGGTGGCAATGTCAAGCTCAAACTCCTGGACCGAGAGGTCTATTGGATTTTGAGATTGGACAGTCGCGTCCCTCGGGGCCTTAATAAAAGGATGGATACCATTCTCCATTATTAGGCATTTTGGTTTGAGATTCATCTAGCTTTGTTTCTCCTGTTTGCCTTATCATAATACTTATTTTTGTATTTACATGGGTACCCCATATTTTAGTTTATGCTTATGTTTGGATCCATTTTTTGCTCTCTCCATCAAATTGGTGTTGCTATTCTTCTTTAAATTTTCCTTTGTTCCTCTCAATCAGGATGCCCATGACCATTCTATCATGGGCTTTTTTACCTCTTTTTTCCCCTGTCCCTCCCCCCAGTTTTTCTCTCCCCTTTTTTCTCTCCCCTTTTCCTTGACCGGTTTCAGTGCCCCAGATAAATTGAGATACTTGCTGATCTTGTAAGAGTATCTATGTTATGGTTTCATAGGATACAGTATTCTTTCTCTTGTGAGAAAGTGATTGGTATACATTATTTTATTACATCATGTATCTTCTTATATATAAAAAATTATTTTTATTATACAAAAAATATTAATACCATTTAATCTACTGTTTATCGTTTAACAATTTCTTTTCTTTTTTTTTTTTTTTCTTATGAAACCCCAAACATAGTTCATTCCTTTCATTCCTTCTCTCCCTTTCGGGAGCAGTCTTAGAATAAGATTATGTGTTTTATTATTGACCTTTTTAAAATATTTCACTTATATGTAATAAACATCTATTGTTTTTATAGATTTTTGTATTGTCTAAGATTGTAACCTTTGTCCGTCACGTGAGGGTGATTACTCATGGTCCTCATTTCTTATCTTTTTCCTTTTTCTCTCTTTCTTCTCTTCTTTTTCTTTTCCTTTCTTTTGTTCTATCTTCTCTTCTCTTTTCTTCTCCTTTTTTTCTATTTTTTTTCTATTTTTCTAAAAAATCTTTTTTTTTTTTTTTTCCCTTGGTCCCTTCTTTGTCTCCGCTTTTTCTTCCTCACCTTCTTATTCTTCTCTCCGGGCTTTACTCATCACCCCCACGTCACGGAAAGAGGAGGAGGACCCTATTCAGATGCGGCCGGATTACTGGTCGTTGTTTGAGGGGCCACCTATATAAGGTTTGTACTCACTGTATACTAGTGTATGACTAAGGTCCAACCTTAGGACCGAAACGCGTCTTGTCATGTTCTACGTGTCTTTCTGGCTATTGGAATAAACATCCAGTTCCTTCACATTCGCGCTGGACATTCTGCTTTTACTTGTCAGTTTCAGTCGGTGTTGCCCACGCCGGTCCTGGCGCGACGGGCTGAGGGAGTGAGCTGGACTATACACTTCTTTGTCTGCAGTTAAAGTAGAATTGATGGCGCAAAAAAAAGCCATCATATGGATTTTTAGGTGCAAAATTGAAAGTTATGATTTTTAAAAGGTAAGGAGGAAAAAACGAAAGTGCAAAAACGGAAAAATGCTCGGTCCTTAAGGGGTTAAAGGCCATGATCAGAGTTCCCTGATCTTGTTTTTCACAGTATATAAACTGTAATCTGATTACAGGGAATTAAGGCTCACACTTTAGTCAAAAGTAGGCCAAAGCCACCAACCTCTGCAGGACGGGCTGACTGTCTAAAGTGTGAGGCTGCCCCTCAATTCTTCCTAGACAGGTGATTTTGGGGGAGAGAAGGAGAGATAAGACACCACCATAGGAGTCCATGGGAACACATGAATGTTCACGATCAATAGAGATTGCTGTCAATCAAACCAATATTCAGCCAACAGCTATTGAAGGTATATGGCCACCTATGTTACTGACAGATAGTAGCAGGTAGCTATAGGTGATGTAATAGTTCCACCTGGGAATTCTTTATTTAGGAGGCCTAAAGACCCTTTTGCCACATAACACCAGGAACATGATAGGTGGGGGTCCCTGTACCTAAATGAGCACTGGGGTTTAGGAGGAGTGTTCTCTTTCCTTGTATGTATGACACATCAGGAGATCATTGAACCAGGATGTTCCCTTAACACATTCATAAATCTACTTAATTATCTTCCTATGAAGACATATTGTCTAAAAATATCCCTCAGTTATGTGAATGTGAGATAAATGGAAACCTTTAGACTGATAACGATTCATAGTTCACAATAATATATTGATTCCTGTGCAAACACACTATCTCATTTATTTGAATGAGCCGACCGGAATCGGATAGTGACTCCGATCGGCTCATTTTTGCCCTGTATCCGGTTTTGTGACCAGACCTAAAACTGTAGTATACCACGGTTTTAGGTCCGCTCACAAAACCGGATACAGGCCAAAAATGAGCCGACCGAGTCACTATCTGACTCCGGTCGGCTCATTTAAATGAATGAGATGGGTGTTGGGTCTGGCTGGGATATGGCCCGTTTTTCCCATCCCCGAAGCAGGATCCAGTCCCTGTATGGTCAAAACGTAGTGTGAACCCAGCCTTACTGGTGCTGATCCTTTTTGTCTGTCTCTTTTCATCTTGTTAACACATATAATGTTATCTAAATTATATAAACACTTTTTTCAAATGACAGTACCTATTTAACCCCTTAACGACCAATGACGTATATTTAGGTCCCTGGCCGTCTCCCACGTTATAACGCGCAGTCATGCGGTGACCGCGTGTCATATCGGGTCGGTCCTGGCATGTAACTGAAGCCGGGACCCGGGGCTAATAGCGCGAGGCACTGCGATTAACCCTTTAGATGCGGCATTCAAAGTTGAACACCGCGTCTGAAAGGAAAGTAGAACCTTCCCGGCTGCTCAGTGGGGCTGATCGGTACCACTGCAGTGAAAATGCGGTGTCCCGATCAGCTAGGACGTGAGCGGAGGGTCACTCACCTTCCTCCGGCATGTCCGAACGGCGATTGATAGCTCCAAGACTGAAATTCAGGCTTGAGCAATCGACCGCTGATAACACTGATCAATGCAAAGCTATGGCTTTGCAGTGAACAGTGCTTGCAATCAGTGTATGCAATGTTATAGCCCCCTATGGGGGCTATAACATTGCAAAAAAAAAAAGTGTAAAAAAAAAGTGAATAAATGTGATTTAACCCTTTCCCTAATAAAAGTCTAAATCACCCCCCTTTTCCCATTAAAAAACAAAACATGTAAATAAAAATAAATATAAACATGTGGTATCGCCGCGTGCGTAAATGTCCGAACTTTAAAAAAATATTAATTAAACCGCAGGGTCAATGGCGTACGCACAAAAAAATAGCGTATTTTTGGTCACTTTTTATGTAATGAAAAAATGAATAACAAGCGATCAAAAAGTTCGATCAATACAAAAATGGTACTTCAGATCACAGCGCAAAAAATTAGCCCTCATACCGGCCCATACGCAGAAAAATAAAAAAGTTATAGGGGTCAGAAGATGACAATTTTAAACGTATGATTTTTTACAGAAGTACGACAAAATCAAACCTATATAAGTAGGGTATCATTTTTATCGTATGGACCTACAGAATAAAGATTAGGGGTCATTTTTACCGAAAAATTTACTGTGTAGAAACGGAAGCCCCCAAAAGTTACAAAATTGTGTTTTTTCTTCAATTTCGTCGCACAATTATTTTTTTTTCTATTTTGCCGTAGACTCTTGGGTAAAATGACTGTTGTCACTGCAAAGTAGAATTGGTGGCGCAAAAAATAACCCATCATATGGAATTTTAGGTGCAAAATTGAAAGGGTTATGATTTTTAAAAGTTGAGGAGGAAAAAACGAAAGCGCAAAAATGGAAAAACTCGTGGTCCTTAAGGGGTTAAAGAAAGTTTTCTATAGGTTTCAGTGTAAGGCTGCTTTCACACTATAAAATTCATCCATTTTAAAGATCCGTTTGATGTTCCGTTATGAAAACCCTGAAAATTGGCCATTAAACGTCCGTTAGAAAATCCCATTATAGTCTATGGGATTTTTACATTATCCGTTTTAATCCGTTATAGTCTGTTATTAATAACGGACGTTATTTTGTGATGGGAGAATGAACGGAAGAAATAGTGCATGCACTATTTCTCCCGTTACTATCCTCCGTTACAAAATAACGTCCGTTATTCATAACGCACTATAACGGATTAAAACGGATAATAGAAAATCCCATAGACTATAATGGGATTTTCTAACGGATGTTTAATGGCCAATTTTCAGGGTTTTCATAATGGAACATCAAACGGATCTTTAAAATGGATGAATTTTATAGTGTGAAAGCAGCCTACGCTAAAAAAAAATTGTAGAGTGAATAACATACGTTATCTTTGCTGCATTGACTTGCTGTGATGGAGGATATTGGAACATGTGGACTCTGACCTCCTTGTAGGTATATACTCAAGTGACTTAGCTAGTTAGATACTTTTATATACATTTTCCTTTTCATCTTTCTACATGATCTATGTAAATGACTTTTCTCGTACTCTATTACATGTAAAGTTATAAGTCCCCTATAACCTTTCACCTGTTGGTCCATGAAAGTGCTTAGTGTTATTTGGGTTATAACAGTCTATGCACTAATATTTATATTTAAAAGATGTGCATTGGAGTTTAAACCCATTCAGTGTCCTTTTATGTGTATTAATTTATCTGATAAACCACAGCTCCATCTCATTTAGATATTTTGGTGGTTTGGCAGGAAAGTGTGGTCTCCAGTTATAGTGATCATCGAAGGTTCAAGGGGATGTGAGATTTATGGTCTTGATGGCTTCCTTATAAGGGGACATATAAACCCCTATAAAGAAAATAAGACTATACAATTTCTGCAGTTTCTGTTAAAAGGGTACTCTGCCCTAGACATCTTATCCCCTATCTGAAGGATAGGGGATAAGATGCCTGGTCATGTGGGTCCCACCGCTGGGGACCCCCACAATCTCCCTGCTGCACCCAGCGTTCGTTTAGAGCATCGGGTGCAGCGCCGGAGGCTCGTGATGTCACAGTCGCGCCCCCTCAATACAAGTCACTGGGACGTCACGCCCCCTCCCACAGACTTGCATTGAAGGGGCATGGCCGTGACGTAATGAGCGGGGTGTGTCCGTGACATAATGAGCCTTCGCCCCGCATCGCCAGTCATCCGGTACGGAGCCAAATTTGCTCCGTGCACCAGATTTCTGGAGTGCTGCAGCCGAGATCCTTTGGATAGGGGATAAGATGTCTAGGGGCCGAGTACCCCTTCAAAAAGCTCTTATGAAGCAGCAAATCTTGTTGCTGTAGTAAGAATGTTATTTGCTTCTTCCAGGAAACCTACAATGGTATTTTAGGGCAGATTGCTCAGGTCTTGGATTCTGGGAAGGTTTCTTGCAATCACCCTAACAACAAGGCTATTGTCTACAGTTCAGAGCTGGCTCCGGATCAGACCAACATGTTTCATGTATATGATAGTTGGAATGGTATATACAGGTGCGGTGTGGGCAGTCGGAAACACTTACTTACCATTCGGGGACTGGCATCCAGCCTGGAGCTACCTAATTGCTCTGAGTAAGCCTATAATGAATACTCTAGAAGCCAAACATGTAAGGTATACTGGCTTTCAGGAATTAGCTTTTGACCTATAATAACTTGCTTGTTTTTTACTGTAAGAAACTCTATTGTGATGTATGCAGTAGAATGGGAATCCAATAAGGTTATGGGTCCTCTACTGAAATAAGGCACACTTCATTGGTTGTTGTACGCACAGAGATTTCTTTTTGAGAATATTTTTGAGAAGAGTACTTATCAGCTGCTGTATGCTCCACAGGAAGTTCTTCTCTTTTAGAATGTCTTTTCTGTCTGACCACGGTGCTCTCTGTTGACACCTCTGTCCATGTCAGGAACTGTCCAGAGCAGGAGAGGTTTGCTATGGGGATTTGCTCCTACTCTGGACAGTTCCTGAAATGGACAGAGGTGTCAGCAGAGAGCACTGTGGACAGACAGAAAAGAAATTCTAAAAGCAGCAGCTGATAACTACTGGAAGGGTTAAGATTTTTAAATAGAAGTTTTTTTTTACAAATCTGTTTAACTTTCTGGCATCAATTGATTTAAAAAAAAATTTTTTTTCCAGCGGAGTACCCCTTTAAGTAAACTGTATATGGCCCCTGGTAGAGCCTGTATGGCCTGGACGGACTAGCAAGCTGTAGGGTCCCCATGTACTACTAGAGAGGCATAAACCATTACACTTACTGTACATATGCTTGTCATATACTTTGTTAATCATTGGTTGCCATTGTTTAGATGCCCTGCTATAAATAATACTTCAGTCACTATATGTATATATGTCTCACTATATGTATATATTTCTCACTATAGCTGTTTTCTTAAGCCACCCCTAGTAGTACTATATTTGCATATGGGCCTATTATTAGGGGGTCTGTAACTTCTATATCATTGTATGGTCCAGCACCAACTAAAGTACACACGCAGCCTACAGTGGGGGACCAGGAGTCTCAGTGTATAGGGAATTGCAACATATAAGAATGGGCTGTTCTGCAATTGTCTGCGTAATGCAGTGTTTCCCAACCAGGGTGCCTTCAGCTGTCGCAGAACTACAACTCCCAGCATGCCCAGACAGCCTTTGGCTATCCAAGCATGCTGGCAGTTGTAGTTTTGCAACACCTGGAGGTGCCCTGGTTGGGAAACACTGGAAAAATGTATAGTCAGGAGCCAATGGGACCACCTGCATCATTATTTAAATCAAGTTCTAATTTAAAAAAAAAAGTCTAATTTTGTCTTTTAAGGGCAAAATTTGAAACCTCTGTTTATTAGCGCCATTTTTGTACCGATCCATACCACAATCTACCCTCATCAGATTATTTGATTTCAAACAACTATAATTGTACAACCCCAAAAAAGCAAAAAAAAAAGTTCTTTTTTTCTTTTTTTTTTTGTCATAGAATTTAATTTAGTCTGTAGACTATGCAGCTTTCTAAGGTTATGTTCTGCACAAATTCCATTTTGTAAAGCTTGTTGAATAGAATTGCAGCGGAATTCTGTGTCCTCAATCTCAGAATTCTGCTGAAATTCAAAGTCCATTTGACTTCAATGGAATTTAGAAAAATGAAAGACAGGTCTATTATTTTTGCTAAATTTCTGCGGCGAAATTCCACTGTTTGAATGGGACAGTGGAATCCCATTAAAGTCCATGGGCAGCTCACAGAGCGGAATTACCGCAATTCCGCACAAATTCCATTCAGCAAAGCTTGCTGAATGGATTTGTGGAATGTGGAATTTTGGCAGAATTTCTGTGTTCTCTAAATGCCAAAATTCAAGTCCCATTGAGTTCAATGGGTTTCTGCCCGCAATTCCGCAAAATTTTAAGGGGTTATGCACAATAAGTATGTAACTGTCAGACAGTAATGGACATGCTAAGGAAGGATCTGTGCTTGTCTTGGGCTAAATGGATATGTTGTGAGATTACCGTAAGGCTGTGGCCATCTTTTTGTGAACTCTATCAAACTACAAATCCAATAGTTCCTTTTTTATAAGTGTGAGGTCAATTTCCTCCATCCCACACATCAGCCACTTTAACCCATTGAAACACAAATGAGCTGCATTCCATTCAAAAGACCAGTGTTTTCTAATCAGGGTGCCTCCAGCTGTTGCAAAAATACAATTATTTGCTCTCTCTCCCACCCAGTGTTCACTCCACCCATTGAAGCAGGATAGGCTCCCTTTTGTACACCTGACTAGTGATGTCATGTCTTGGTCGCACTACAACCTGAGAAAACCTGACACCTGAATAATTTTATATGCTGTTAAAAATAAATATTGGGGCAAAAATCACAGAAGAATTGCAGGACCACCATCACACACAGGTACAGAATTATATTATGAACTACACTAACTTTACAGCCCATGTAGTATAGTCAAATAAAAAAAAAAAATCCTGGAATACCCCTTTAAAGACAGGTCTGTAAATTCTGCAGAATTTAAGCAGCGGAACAGTTGAACCCCATTAAACATAATGGCATTTAAATTTTGGCTAAATTGCCAGTGAAATTCTTCCCCAGAATTCTGTGTGGAAATTTCGCCGTGTGAACATAGCCTAAGGACAGTTGAGCAGAGATGAAGGGGCACAGTGCTCGGCCGAGCACTGCTGCTTCTCCCTTCCAGCAATCTGTGGGGATCTTTGCAGCTATGATATGTCAGAAGTTTGATGGAACTTTGAGAAGCACTGCTTTATCAAAAATATGAATTAATTTACATAAAGAGGGAAAAAAATGATACAGTCTTTTTTACTGAAATATTAATATTTCCTGGACGAATGTGGTGTATATTTTTTTTCTCTGGATTAGTTTAAAGGGGTATCCCAGGGAAAAACTATATATATATATTTTTTTATATCAACTGACTCCAGAAAGTTAAACAGATTTGTAAATAACTTCTATTAAAAAAAAATCTTAATCCTTCCAGTAGTTATCAGCTGCTGAAGTTGAGTTGTTCTTTTCTTTTTTACAACAGTGCTCTCTGCATGTCTCAGGAACAGTCTGAAGCATTAGAGGTTTGCTATGGGCATTTGCTCCTTCTCTGGACAATTCCTGAGACAAGCAGAGGTGTCAGCAGATATATATATAAAAAAAAAAGTTTTTCCCTGGAATACCTTTACCCTTTAAGTTGGATGAAATTCATTAAATTGGGAGAAGCCTTAGAGAAGGCTATGTGATGTGAAGAGTGGACAAGAGAATGTTTTCCTTTAGGGTCTATTCACACAGCAGAATTTCTGCTTGCGGAGTTCTGCCTCAAATTAAACCCTGTAGACTTCTATGGGATTCCTCAAGCGGAAATTCAGAAGTGTGAATGGGAGTGCGGAATCCCATAGAAGTCTATGGGCTTTAATTTAAGGCGGAATTCTGCTAGCGGAAATTGTGCCGTGTGAACAGACCTTTATTGTGATGTTTGTTCACAGAGCTTTGCTCAAATAGGATACAGTGATCCCTCAACTTACAATGGCCTCAACATACAATAGTTTCAATACAATGGTATTTTCTGGACCATTGTAAGTTGAAACCAGACTCAACATACAATGCTACAGACAGTCCAGATCTGTGAAACATGTCAATGGCCGGAAGAACTGACCAATCAGAATGGGCAATTTACTGGTAAAACGCCTGTATTACTGAAGCGTATGCACTGACTGATGTCTGGTAGCGCCCCCTACAGTACAGAGAGGTATGACATGTTCTGTACACTTTACCTGTACCAGGGTTACCTGCTCCTTTGGACACCAGGTGAGGGTGATTCCATGTTACTTTTCTAGGACATTGCATGTACTGTACAGGACCCTGAAGAAGCTCCTGTCCTCTACATAGACCAGTGTTTCCCAAGCAGGGTGCCCCCAGCTGTTGCAAAACCACAACTCCCAGCATGCCCGGACAGCCTTTGGCTGACATAGACAGTGATTTACAGCTCCCAGCAGATCTTTCTTACTTTTATATGTAAGGAACCAATTACCAGGTTCCCATAGCGTTCTGGTCTCAACATAAAATGGTTTCAACATACAATGGTCGTCCCAGAACCAATTAACATTGTAACCTGAGGGACCAGTGTATTCTACATTTGGTTCATTCAATCATAATGTAGCATAAGTTGATGTAATGCACAAGAACATTGTCTTAGGCTGGGTTCACACTACGTTTTTCAACTACGGTTCCCGCATACGTTTTCTATCAAAAACCGTATGGGAAAAAAACAGATGGAACAGTATGGGAAAAAGTAAACCGTATGCGTTTTTAAACAGTATACTGTTTTTAAAAGTGCATTCAGTTCCCGTCAGTTTTTATAGAAAAAAAACCCATAAGTTTTTGAAAATTTTGTCCATTTTTAATGGGAGGGGTCTTGGGTGGGAACTTTAGGATTCAAATGCGCATGTGCAAAGTGAAAACGTATACGTTTTTCCCGTATGGAACCGTATACATGTGTGTTTCCCATTGACGTCCATGTTAAAAAAAACATATGCGGTTGCAGTACGGTTTTTAAACCAGAGACAAAATCGTGGTCAACCACGGTTTTGACTCCGGTTAAAAAACCGTACTGCAACCGCATATGTTTTTTTTAACATGGACGTCAATGGGAAACACACATGTATACGGTTCCATACGGGAAAAACGTATACGTTTTCACTTTGCACATGCGCATTTGAATCCTAAAGTTCCCACCCAAGACCCCTCCCATTAAAAATGGACAAAATTTTCAAAAACGTATGTTTTTTTTTCTATAAAAACGGACGGCACTGTATGCACTTTTAAAAACGCATACGGCTTACTTTTTCCCCATACTGTTCCATCCGTTTTTTTCCCATACGGTTTTTGATAGAAAACATATGCGGGAACCGTAGTTGAGAAATGTAGTGTGAACCCAGCCTTAGTCATGTTCAGGGCTAAACATATGGCAGCTTATATGACGTTGCTTGTGTAATTGATGTATTTTAAGGCAAATCTGAAAACCAGTTTTGTTAGGAGATCATGACTGTTGGTCTTACTGTCTCTCACCGACCCATTTTCAGGCAGAGATTATGTGATTACTTGTAGTGAGACTCCTGACTTCTCTTCCCTCCATGCGTTGGCTACAAAACCTTATTATACATTTGTATAGTCATCCTGATGATTTGTCCATGTGCTTCCCATATCATGAATCACTGGAAATGTGTGGCTGTATATAGATCAATGTAGAATTATGTGTGACTCATAAGATTTTGAATGCACTAGTAATTTGTTGATTTATGTTGGTCTGTAGGTTACCGTTAATGGGACATTATGCAATATCCAGTCAATGTGAGGAGGCCACCATATATAGAAAGTGTTTACCAAGACTTGATCATGTTCACAGTCTACTTAACCTTCATTGACTTACATGTTAAACTTCTTGTTTGTGCAACTTTGCGCCGCCTCATTTCTACTTTGTGCCCCGTCATTTACCGTACATTTTGCTCGTGTCAGTGCTAGCCATAGTGGGTGTCTTTGATTCCCACTACCCTGTGCTCGCTATGTTTACCGCACCAGCAATGTAGATAGGACTGGCTGCCGAACAGATACACAGAAGTCAATGGGTGACAGTATGATAGATTAGAACTGATCTGTCATTTCTGAAATGGATCATGTGACAATTGGTAGACCATGAGTATTACATGCACTACAAACAACAATTAGTTTGGGAACAAAATATTGGAGCCTTAATTCTTATGTCTAAAATGAATATTGGGATTGTTCCAACACATTTGACTGGTCTTAAAAATCATTTTTTATACCTTCTGATCTATTGGACTCAAGTCATGTATAACATTGACAGCCATTCATCGGAATGACCACCATGTAACGCATTAATGCCTTGCTTCTCTTAAAGAACTCATACTTACAAAAAAAAATAAAAAATACTTTAGAGGTCACACAGTCACATGAAAAGTTTTGGTCGGCGGGCTGGATGTTCAGATCCCTACAGATTGCTACATAGAGCCAGGAGAAGGATGGGGCTTAGTGCTTCGCTCCCCGCTCTCACTGCTCTATCCCACTCATTGCAGGAGTCGAGTTCTATAGTAAATGCCTTTTACATGGGGTGATTGTAGGCTGAATAGGTGTGGTGATGTGAAGATGTAGACTGTGGGGTGATGTGACTATATGAATGTTCGTGACACCAGGAGTGTTAACCCACCACACTCCAAGGTAAAGCCAATGCTAAGCACCTGGTAAAGAATAGCTCCAATGCAAGGTTAGGGAAACCACTTTAAACTTTACTGAATCAATTGCAAACAGATGATACAACCGGTACAGTTCAATGGCAGTGCCATTTGGTTGAAGGATAGGGAATCACGGTTGTATTAATGGGCACTCTTGAACTCTCAAGTTCAAGTTCAAAACATGACTTGTCTGAACTTGACTTGGAGAGACTTGACTTAACTAGCCTTGGTGTGACTAGACTTGACTGAATTAGGCGTGACTTGACTTGGGAACTTAATATTACTGCCTTTCACTGCTTTACTGTGTGGAATCCAAAGAAGATGCTTACCGCCAGGCTGGACTTTAGTGGACAGGAGTGGCCGAAGGATTTTCACTCACTTTATCCTTGGTTTGGCTATGGGGCCTATGAGACTTCTGTTCTCCCCAAAGCTTAGACTTGACAGGACTGACAACCTGGTCGGCAGGATCCTAGTATAGACTGATGTCGCTGTGTAACAGGGATCTTTGCAACTGGGTCTTTTAGGCCTGTCCTCATGTGGTGAGGTACAAGTCACACAGTAGAGATCTAGACTGGACCTCCACTCACTCTCTCCACTTTTTAGACTCTCACTACTGAGAACTAACTCCTCCCCATCTAGACAGACCTGGGTGAAGAAAGGCAGAAGGCCCTGATTGGCCAAAGGTCACATGGGACTCCTACAAAGATACAGTTAACTCTTTACATGGCAGTGAAAATACATGAAACAATGAGAAATACAGTCAGAATAAATCACAAAATACAAGACCATTTGGTTTGGAGCTGTGGGTCGGAGCAGACTCCATAAAGCCTACACCTATGGGTGTGTGGGCATGCTGAGAACTGTAGTTGTGCAACAGCTGGAGGCACTCTAGTTGAAAACACTGATTTGTACAGTTCATGCTGTATATAGCTTTTGGTAAACTCTCAATCACATGACTTTACAGTCATTCTAAAAATGTTTTCCTCGCCAACACTGAATATTTTCCCCCCTGATCTGAGGCATGACTTTTGTAGGACAATACAATCGGTCATCAGGTAAATACAAAGCATGTGCCTGCACAGGACTGTCATTGTCTGCTCATTTCTTGGCAGATGTTTGTGACTTGTATGGTCAGCTTTAGTCAGCTGCCAAATGTCATGTATATTGTGCGCGCAAGACTAAATAAAAAAAACTAATCACACTGTAATATATTCTTCTGTTCAACTAAGAGAGCGGCCATAATAATGGTCCTTACTGAATACATGCTCCACATAATATATGCTTATTACAGGGCTTGACAAATTTATGACCTAGGAGCCAGCAAAAATAGGAGCCAGACTGTGACCGTCATTAGTGCACCTCATCTCTCCCTGTGTCAAAGTCATTAGTGTCCCCTCAAAAGTTTTCTTCTATCTGTTCCTAGGAAAGTTGTATGGCAACCAACATGGCTGTCACCGTATGTGTTGTTCTGCTTTCCCAGGCTTTTGAATGGCAGATCAGCTTCTCTGAGGAGAAGTCTAGGAAAGCTGAAAGACACATATGGTGACAGCGATAGCAGGAGGAAAAAAATATAGTGGCAATGGCTTTATTGCTGAGGCGCCATGCACTACTGGCCAAAGCCCTCCGGCATTTTCCACCCACTTCCGTTGTTATGTGTAGTCCTCCTGTCCCTGATTGCTCCACTCACAACTCTCCTCTTCACGCTTCTCTTCTCCATGCATGACTGCAAGTGAAGCTGCCGCATGCACCACCAGGGACGATCCCGATTGGTCGTCAGCAAAAGGTGGGAAATGTAAGTGAGAAGAGGAGCGGGCGTGGTGACATGCTGTAGAGCAGTCTAACATGGTCATGGTGACCTGGCACCTGGCATATGTTGAGGCCTGGCTAATTATATTCTGGGAGGGCTCAGTACTGTTTGTGTTGTGCAGCATTACGGTATTTGTATGGCTTATCTCTGTCACAGTACACTATAATTATGCCGTCTTACCAGTTCCAAAGAATCCAGTTAGTTACAAAAATGCAGCTTTTTCCATCCGGAGTTTAGAAGTTCCTGCAGCAGACAGAGCAGATAAGGCTAGTATTCTGTCATAGTTCACTGTACAGGATGTCACATATCAGTGGCAAACTATACGGTCATCACTGGTGTTTAACTTCAGAACATACAGACGAAAACCAACATCTTTACAAACCCTAAAGAATTTTGATATTCAGAGGAAATGGTTATATTGTAATGTAGGGAGATATAGGGTGATGATTCAATATGCTAGAAGAAATCATCCTTTTTGTATAATATACTAGCTGAGTACCCAGCTTTTCCCAGTTTTTCCTACCTAATCCTTGTGGGGGAGGAAAAGCAACAAAGGAGGAAGCTTTTGTCCTCATATCCTGACCCCATATCCCCTCCTCATATCCCAACCCCAAATCCCCTACTCATATTCCAACCTCTTATCCTGTCCTCATATCCCCTCCTCATATCCCAACCCCAAATCCCCTACTCATATTCCAACCTCATATCCTGTCCTCATATCCTGTCCTCATATCCCATCCTCATATCTAATCCTCATATCCTGTCCTCGTATCCTGTCCTCAAATCCTGTCCTCATATCCCATCCTAATATCTAATCCTCATATCCCATCCTCATATCCCGTCCTCATATTACTTCCTTATATCCCATCCTTACATCCCATCCTCATATTTATTCCTTATATCCTGTCCTCAGGTGAGGCTGAGTTGTGATGAAGATATTGTAAGCCAAAAAAGTGCGCCAGAATTGAAAAAAACCTGACCAACTCTCCATTTTGCTTAGAAAACCCAAAAATTGGGTGGTTTCATCAGGAATATGGGGTGTGACCACCAAAAAGGGAGTCTGTCCCCGACATTTTCACAAAAACACAACATATTTACTAAGGTTTCCACAGAAAATGTGGTGGATTTGAGCTGAGGAAAATACTACAGATCAGAACATGTGTAAAAAAAGCAAAATGTAGGGAAAGTGGAAAATATAGGGAAACCTTAGTAAATAACGTGGAAAAAAATTGTAGGGAATTAAAACCCACAGAGAAAACTCCACTCCACTCTTAGTAAATCAGGACCATTGAGTTTTAGATATAGATGTAACTTCAAAGACTGGCCGGGCACATTTGTCCCACCTTGATATTCTTGTAAACAGGCATTCTTGAAATAGAGAAACACAGAGGAATAGATCAGCTCACCAAAGTCCATATGTGTCAAGCATCAGGTAGTAGTCCCGGAGCACGGAGGCAGGGAGCCGCCACTCCCCGTGAAACTGAGAAAAAGAAGTGAAAGGGCAACATGTTTTGTAGAAGAGAGATGGCTCTGGTGACGCTTACTGTATGTTGAAAACCAAACCACCCGATCTTTGTTGGGGGCCATTGAACACACATTAGATTATTGGTGGGCATGGCTGATGTTTACCGTGTATGGCCTGCCTCAAGGATTCTTCGTTATCATTACAGTGGACTTTGCTGCAATTGATATTCCTTTTAACTGTTATTTTATGCCATAAACAGCTTTTTTTTTGTATGTTTGGGCGAACCACTTGAAAGTTGACAGTAGCATGTATGTTTAATTCTTGTTGCTACTTTAGGACAAGCGTATTCCACAGTGCTATACAGAGATTGTCATCACTTACATCAGTCACTTAAAAAAAATAAACATCTGTCACCTAAATTGCATGGTGCGAACTCTCCCCATAAAGACATCCTCCTTATTGTCCCCTTTTCTTATATATATCTTTATTATCCTGTTTGGTTGCTGAAAAATAGATAAAAAGGACGTTGTAATTCTCTTGTGAGTGTCCTGGAGTTGAAGCCATCAGGTCTGGACTAGTAGAGATCGGCCATGCCTCTCACACCACGTCACAGCCGGGTGATTGACATCCCACATCCCGCCCGTGCTGGCTGCATGTACCCAAGGAACCAAAGTACGGTGCATGCTGCACAGATACGCTGCTGGTGGCTGGATAGTGTGAGATGTCAATCCCTCGCTGTGACGTGGTGCTGAGAAGCATGGCCGATCTGCTCTGGCGCCACCTCCTGGACACGTTAAAGTGAAGTACAAAGTTCTTTCTACCAATTTTTTGGACAACAAACAGGATAATAAAGGTATATAAGGAATGGGGACATTAATGAGGATGTCTTTATGAGGAGAGTTGTCACTGGGAGATTTAGGCCTCATTCACATCCCATTTTTGCCTTCTGTTAGAGGTGTATGTCGAAAGGACTCCTGACACATAGCTAACAGAAGGCTGTTATGTATCACAATGTAAAGGTGCAAAGTGGGATATGCAGCCTACTTCCAGAAGGATGCATCAGGGAAGATGGACATTTACATAATTGAAACTTTCCCAGGGAAGCCAGTCAGTTTTCCTGTCCTCCTGCAGAGCACCTGTACTGCTGGCACACATAATTATGCAAAATGTGCCTTGCGTAGCTGTCAGCAGTACCATCGCTTTGGAGGGAGCTTAGGAGAAGAGGATCGAGTTCTCAGCATTTCTGCCTCAAGAATCTTCACTGATAGTGTCCATAAATGGATAGTGAAGTTACTGGAGCTTCTTGAATCATCTGTTAAATGGATACATTTGGAATACATCTCACATAGGCTAATATGGTATCCATGTAACAAAAGGAGTATACCTCGACCAAACAAACAGGCCACGCGATAGAGAATATCCCAAAAATTATTATAACAACTTTATTGATTAAAAACAATAAACATATGCAGTTCATAAAAACACATATAAGGCACATGTTACGCCGAGCGCTCCGGGTCCCTGCTCCTCCCCGGAGCGCTCGCGGCATTCTCCTCTCTGCAGCGCCCCGGTCAGACCCGCTGACCGGGAGCGCTGCACAGACACTGCCGACACGGGATGCGCCCGCTCGCGAATCGCATCCCAATCCACTCACCTGTCCCAGTCCCCGGCTGTCACGTCCTGACGCGTGCGGCTCCGCTCTCTAGGGCGCGCGCTCGCCAGCTCTCTAAGATTTAAAGGGCCAGTGCACCACTGATTGGTGCCTGGCCCAATCAGTGTAATTAGCTCCCACCTGCTCCATGCCTTTATAACCTCACTTCCCCTTCCCAGCATTGCCGGATCTTGTTGCCCTTGTGCCTAGTGAAAGCGTTTCCTGTGATTGCCTTACCAGTGTTTCCAGACCTTCTGCCGTTACCATTGACTATGAACCTTGCCGCCTGCCCTGACCTTCTGCTACGTCTGACCTCGCCTTTGTCTAGTCCTTCTGTCCCACGCCTTCTCAGCAGTCAGCGAGGTTGAGCCGTTACCGGTGGATACGACTTGGTTGCTACCGCCGCAGCAAGACCATCCCGCTTTGCGTCGGGCTCTGGTGAATACCAGTAGCAACTTAGACCCGGTCCACCGGTACGGTCCACGCCAATCCCTCTCTGACACAGAGGATCCACATCCAGCCTGCCGAATCCTAACAGCACAGATGGTAACACAATCAGAGGAGACAGAGGGGTAAACTCCCAATGCTGACCATCATATAATAAACTAGGAACACGAATATGATAGTAAATGAACAGACAAGTGAAAATTAGGTACAGTAGTATCAAAAGTAGAAGCAATGTGCAACATAAAATAAACTGTCCATATCCCATAAATACCACAATATTAGACAAATGAACTGTGCACCTAGTGTGGAGATACCTCCCCTCACAACCTCGAACGCGCGTTTTCGCCCTTGGCTTCGTCGGGACACGCCCCCTGACAAAGCCAAGGGGGAAAACGCGCGTTCGGGGTTGTGAGGTGAGGTATCTCCCCACTAGGTGCACAGTTCATTTGTCTAATATTGTGGTATTTATGGGATATGGACAGTTTATTTTATGTTGCACATTGCTTGTACTTTTGACACTACTGTACCTAATTTCCACTTGTCTGTTCATTTACTATCATATTCGTGTTCCTAGTTTATTAAATGACGGTCAGCATTGGGAGTTTACCCCTCCGTCTCCTCTGATTGTGTTACCATCTGTGCCTTATATGTGTTTTTATGAACTGCATATGTTTATTGTTTTTAACCAATAAAGTTGTTATAAGAATTTTTTGGGATATTCTCTATCGTGTGGCCTGTTTGTTTGGTGAGGATTAAATTGTGGCCATAGATAAAAGTACACTAAGCCGACTATATTGTTGATCATTATAGAATAGTACAATCTACTACACCACTACATTTTTTGCAGTGCAGCGGCCATATAGAGGCCAGCAGTACAGACTTTTAGTCTCCATCTGACTACTATGAACTTTCTGACTTACATGCTAAATGCCAGCGCAAAATGTGATGTGAATGCATTCACCATGGTCAATAAGAGAATATAGCATACAAACTCAATGCAGATGTTGCCCTTGGTGTTATTTGTACCCAGACATATATACAGAGATAAGAAACTTTACAATCTCATTGTATTACTTATCATGTATTTATCTTAAATTACATTATAGGTTAGATCTCAATAAAATTTACAGATGCATCATAACTCTTCAAGTAACAGATCTCCCAGTATGCCCTACGTGTTTATTGTCTGTAATATTTGATTTATATGGAACTAAAACTCTCCCAGAATACATGGCACATATGTGAATGCAGTAGGACTTATGCTTGTCACTAGTCATTTGATTGAAATCGATACCAGCAGTTCTGTGACTTTAAGGTTCAGCCTCATGGAAAACAAATGTTTGCAAATCAACCGGTGTCTGAAAGTTATACAGGTTTGTAAAATACTTCTATGTTAAAATCTTAATCCTTCCAGTACTTATTAGCTGCTGTATGCTCCAGAGAAGTTGTGTAGTTCTTTCTAGACAACAGTGCTCTCTGCTGCCACCTCTGTCTGTGTCAGGAACTGTCCAGAGCAGGAGAAGTTTGCTACGGGGATTTGCTTCAACTCTGATCAGTTCCTGACAAGGACAGAGGTGTCAGCAGAGAGCACTGTGGTCAGACTGGAGAGAACTACACAACTTCCTCTGAAGTACAAAGCAGCTGATAAGTACTAGAAGGATTAAGATTTTTAAATAGAAATAATTTACGAATCTTTATAACTTTCTGGCACCAGTTGATTTAAAACATTTTATTCCACGGAGAACCCCTTTTAGCCTTGGCCTATAAAAGGACTGTCCATGTTCAAAAATAAGACCGTTCTTTCTGCACATCACAAGGAAGGCATTGTTGTCAAACACTATTATGCAGCCACATCAGAATTTAGACATTAAGAAAATAGAAATTTTTGGGGATTTGTTCTTTTGGATGATTTTAAGATGGAAAACATAGATTTTGCTTGTATATAATACATAGTATTTCCCACCCATCCCATCCTTTATCTGTTCCGTTTTCAATGCAAAGATGGCTTCCCTAGCATGTTTCTGTAGTAGTGTTCACTAGCTCCTGACACTCTTCTTCCAGTACTATCCCTCACATCTATAGCCATTATGATAATATCTACAATAATACAAGAGGATTCTAGTTCATAGTAGATAGTAATAGACATTGTTATGTGTTGCATTTGATCCACCAAGGTTAGGACAGAAGTGTCCTACTTCTGTCCTAACCTTTATCCCAGCCCTTCCCATCTGCATTCATTCTCTTTCATTTATTCTTCTCATCTGCGTTTATTTCTTTAGATGTTACATTTTGTAAATACATTTATCTATATACTACACCTACCAGTGTTTTTGATTGGGAATAGAATTCTTTCATCCAAACAATCTGTTTCTCTAATATGCATTTTTCTTGGGTCATAATAACTTTGTCGCATCTATATCATGGGGCGATGTAACTGACATATTAGTCACCATTGCTTAATATGTTTATGCCCAAAGGCACTTGAGCAGAAATAAATGTTTGGATACATATGCGAGAAGTGATAAATGTTACACGGTCATCGCTATCCTATGGGCTAAAAATATAGCATATTTAGATAATGTGATGATGTGTTAATGACAAGATGTTTCTATGTGGATTTGGAGTTCGGTGACTTCATTTCTCTTGAGATATACATTTCTATAGAAGTCTATGAAATAATCTACCAAAGATTACATGTTGGGGCCAGACTAAAGCAATCGTCTTCCTACACATCACCTTTTGGTGTATTACAGAATATGTTTTTTTGGCACTCGCTCCTTTATTGTTTATAACCCTAAACACTTTCCATCTAAATGATCAATGCAACCATAGCTCCACAAACTTTTTCTCGGCTTCTAATAAAACCAAAGCTAAACCAGCGGAAATGTCCCATTGAGGGCAATTGTCTGAAACAGCTTTTCTTTTAGTCTCAAACTGACAAAGTTTATTGATAGGAATAGATAAGTATACAAGAGAAGAGTAAAGGACACTAGGGTGTGTCCCCTTCCCCAGACAGATTGTGAACAATCCGTAATACTGAAAAACAAACAGTCAAGTCTTACAAAAATCCAATTGGCAATCCACATAGGTACATAGGCAAGAAAATCCAAAGACAAATTTCCATATAGAGGGGAATTGCATGAGTGATAAGAGAAGAAAGTGACATGCTTAAAAACATACTAAAGGAAGAAGCACCGTCAACATGATTCAGTAATAGTGCAACATAGTAGGTTATGTCCGAAGCGTAGGTCGATTACAGCCAGGGAGTCCAGATTTTCTTGAACAGTTCCACAGTATGCGAGCAGATGGCAGAGTTATTTTCAGATAGCAGTTTTTCCTTTTGTGTGCAGAGATAACGTTCTATTTATTTTTATTTGGTCATATAGCTATAAATACAATGCCCCAATAAGTCTCTGTTCAGGTCTCATTTTTTTCAGGAGTTGTATAAATCGTAAATATTCCCTGACATACAGTGGGGCAAAAAAGTATTTAGTCAGCCACCAATTGTGCTCAAAAGATAAGAGAGGCCTGTAATTTTCATCATAGGTATACCTCAACTATGAGAGACATAATGAGAAAAAATCCATAAAATCACATTGTCTGATTTTTAAAGAATTTATTTGCAAATTAATTAACCGAAGCACCGCCGGCAGAGGAGGACGGGGCAGGAGAGCGCTCGCAGCCAGCATGTCTGGTTGGAGTGCTAGTTGTAACATTGCCTATTGTAGATTCAGTCTTCCCAGCCTGGTGCAGGTCCACAATCTTGTTTCTGGTGTCCTTTGACAGCTCTTTTGTCTTGGCCATAGTGGAGTTTGGAGTGTGACTGTTTGAGGTTGTAACGGATCCAAGGTAAGAGAAAGACTTTATTTCTTTTAAAGTTAAACATGTAACGCGTTTCAAGGCGAACTGCCCTCTTCATCAGACATGTCTGATGAAGAGGTCAGCTCCCCCTTGAAACGCGTTATATGTTTAACTTTAAAAGAAATAAAAAGTCTTTCTCTTACCTTGGATCCAGGACAGCGCTTTAATCCTTCCTCACCCACCATGTTTTCCAACATGCCTTCTATCTTGCAACTACATGCTCATTGATGTGAGCAGAGGAAGCCAGCAGCAGCCCAAGAAGGAACCATCCTCTACTGCACACCCAGCCAGGATCTGCAGTCACAAAGCTATTCGAGTGTTGTGCCTCTAGCTTGCACAGCATGATCTTGTGAGTAGGCATTTGTCTGATTACCTTTATCAAGTGCCTGTATATACTTTAACATTGGAGCGCTCTCTCATCCTTTTTAGCTTGTTTGAGGTTGTGCACAGGTGTCTTTTATACTGATCAAGTTCAAACAGGTGCCACTAATACAGGTAACAAGTGGAGGACAGAGGAAACTCTTAAAGAAGAAATTATAGGTCTGTGAGAGCCAGAAATCTTGCTTGTTTGTAGGTGACCAAATACTTATTTTCCACCATCATTTGCAAATAAATTCTTTTTAAATCAGACAATGTGATTTTATGGATTTTTTTTCTCATTATATCTCTCATAGTTGAGGTTATACCTATAATGAAAATTACAGGCCTCTCATCTTTTTAAGTGGGAGAACTTGCACAATTAGTGGCTGACTAAATACTTTTTTGCTCCACTATATACTATCTCCTGGTATTTGCAAGGCTGCGACATATACCACTGCCTAGGAATATAATACTGTATGTTACCCATTGACTCTTATTGTAGAAATGTATACAACATGATCTATTCCTTTACTGTATCCCTCTGTACAGTAAGTTGAACCAAACTCTTATCTGCACACTAAATAAGTATACCAATAGTAGCCATCAGAGGTGTAACTAGAAAAGACTGGGCAAAGTTTTGAATGGGTCTTCTCCTAACCCTTAAAGGGGTACTCCTATGGAAAACATTTTTTTTAAATCAACTGGTGCCAGAAAGTGTACCTGCCGTCAACAAAAACTTTTTATATAATGTAGAGAAAACCATTATATGTATATTTGTAATATACATTGATTAAAAAATGTGTATATTTTTGTCCCTGCAGCTATTACCTGTGTGTCTCTATGAGGAGTCCAAATAAAGGAAGTGATGGTGGACAAGCAGGGCTCTGTGCACTAAGAAAAAGCAGGACAGTGTGCACTGAGGCTCTATAACACGCTCCCGGCTCACACATCAGTATGATTGACAAGCCAGGAGCCCGCACAGAGCCCTGCTCGTCCTACCCTCACTTCCTGTTTTTGGACTCATCATAGAGACCCAAAAATATACACAATTTTTAACCATTGAAAATAACAAATATACATATAATGGTATTATCTACATTATATAAAAAGTTTTTGTTGATGACAGGTATTACTTTAAACAGATATGTAAATGACTTCTATTAAAAAATCTTTACCCTTTCAGTACTTTTTAGCAGCTGTATGCTACAGAGGAAATTCTTTTCTTTTTGAATTTCTTTTTTGTCTTGTCCACATTGCTCTCTGCCGACACCTGATGCCCGTATCAGGAACTGTCCAGAGCAGAAGAAAATCCCCATTGCAAACCTATGCTGCTCTGGACAGTTCCTGACACGGACAGAGGTGTCAGCAGTAATAGTATAGGACACAATCTTTTTATTTCACTGTTCTATATAGTTAAAATGGTAAATAACAACAGGTGAATGAATTTAATCGTTTACTGCAGTTTTCCAAACAGGGTGCCTCCAGCTGTTGCAAAACTACAACTCCCAGCATGCCCGGACAGCCTTTGGCTGTCCGGGCATGCTGAGAGTTGTAGTTTTGCAACAGCTAGAGTCAGACTCATTTTAAAACACTGGTTTACTGTATATATTGAAATACTAATTTTGATATACAGTATGGGGGAGATTTATCAAAACCCATCCAGAGGAAAAGATGCTGAGCTGCCCATAGCAACAGATCGCTACTTTCATTTTTGAAAAGGCCTCTGAAAAATGAAAGCAGCGATCTGATTGGTTGCTATGGGCAACTCAGCAACTTTTCCTCTGGATGGGTTTTGATAAATCTCCCCCTATGTATTTTTTATTTTTGCATCCCACAATGCCCTATTCTGCAGCACACATTTCTTATGAGGACCACTGCTCATAGTTCATTCCGGGACTGACTTGTTTGACAAAATCATTGCTGTTGTGGCAAGTTACAAGGGTCCAGAGAGCAGCAGGGCCTCATATTTAAGTATGATAGCGAAAAATACAGGACAATAAAAATTCCACATTGGGTAATAAACATACCACAAATAGTGATTCATGCCTAGGAATGTGCAGGGTTCAGAACATCAATGCCAGGGCTTTTTCTTTTTAAAGTTTGTATTTATGATAAAATTCATATATGGGTCATCACAAACTTGCACAAACTTGTACCTCTAAGCTTGGTTTCCACACAAGTTTTTTTTTGCCATTTTTTCCCATTTGGGTGCGTTCCCACCTGGCGTATACGCAGCGTAAATTTACGGCAGCAGCGGGGAATGCGCTGCGTATTCCTCACTCACTATAGACACAGGGCTTTTCGGCGGCAGCCCTATGCGTGTAGTGAGTTTTGGTGGCAGGGCCGTGTGACATGCGGCTCTGCCTCCAAAACTCACTCCACACATAGGGCTGCCGCCAGAAAGCCTTCTGTGTATAGTGAGCGAGGAATACGCAGCGTACTTCCCGCTGCTGCTGTAAATTTTGCGCAGTGTGAAATACGCTGCGTATACGCCAGGTGGGTTTGCACCCTTTAAAGGGGTAGTCCAGTGGTGAAAAACTTATCCCCTATTCTTAGGATAGGGGATAAGTTTGAGATCGCGGGGGGTCCGACCGCTGGGGCCCCCTGCGATCTCTCTGTACGGGGCCCCGGCTCTCGGCCCAGATAGCGGGTGTCGACCCCCGCACGAAGCGGCGGCCGACACGTCCCCTCAATACATCTCAATGGCAGAGCCGGAGATTGCCGAAGGCAGCGTTTCGGCTCTGCCATAGAGTTGTATTGAGGGGGCGTGTCGGCCGCCTCGTGCGGAGGTCGACACGCCCCCTTCCCGCAGGCTGTCGGGGCTCCGTACAGGAGATCGCAGGGGGCCCCAGCGGTTGGAGCCCCCGCAATCTGCAACTTATCCCCTATCCTTAGGATAGGGGATAAGTTGCTCACCACTGAGTCACCACTGGACTACTCCTTTAAGCATGTGGTTCTTTGCGAAGATACACATGCGGATTTTGAAAAATAAGGAATTTTTCTGTAAACATTTTCACTGTCTGAACATAGCTTTAAAGGAGTACTGCAGTTTTAGACGCTTATCCCCTATCCACAAGAGATCATTGCGGGGGGGGGGGGGGGGGTGTCTGACTGTTGGGACCTCCGCAATCTCCCGTACAGGGACCCTACATTGCCTTGGCTCTGTGTGGCTAATGCGCGTGTTGTCGACCTCACCGAGGTCACCGACACGGCCCCTCTAAACAGCTCTATGGGAGAGGCGGGGATGCACAAACACTGCATCTCCACCTCTCACATAGAGATGCAAGGAGGGGGCATGTAGGCCGCGGCGTCATGCTGTGGCCGTCAAGATTCCTGCACGGGGAGAGCCGGGGGCCCCATACAGGATATTGCGGGGAATCCAGTGCTCAGACCCCCGCAATCAGACAGTTATCCCTTATCCTGCGGGTAGGGGGATAAGTGTCTATGGCTGCATATGTCCTTTAAGGGTCTATTCACACATACATAATTCTTTTTTTAACTGTAATGTTTATTAATGGTTTTTCAGAAACATTAAATCAAAGACACAAAATAACAAAAAAATTGAGTCCAACACAACCTGGAAAATACAATAAAAGCACAGTAGTAATCAGCACTATACAATGCGAGAACAAGAATAAGGGAAGGCCAAGGTAGGACCGTAAAGGTTTAAAGATCATGAAAGGCCTCCGGTGCCAAAAGAAGAGACACCTAGGACCACCGTAGTAGTCAAAAAACAGCCTCGGCCAACGTAACCCCATGCAACATCAATATCAGGCTGAAAGGTTGCAAGAACCACAACAAAAAGGGGGAGGAGGGGAGACTAACGGTAGACATACAAGAACAACATGCAACAGCCCTCAAGGGTAGGGCAAAGAGTGAGAGAAAAAAGGGAAAAGAAAGGGGGAGGAAAGGAAAAAAAAGAAGAAGTCAAGGCGGTTAACGATCAGTAAAGCGATCCCAGGGCTCCCAGACTGAGTGGAAAAGGGAAATAGAATTATTGAGGGAAGCTGTCAGGAATTCCAGAGAACGGATTTCACGTATACGGGCGAATCGGGGGAGAGAGATTTCTTCCAATACTTGGCTATGAGGGTCTTGGCTGCCAGAACAACATGCTGAAAGAGTTTGAAGGGTTTCCTGGACAGGGAAGGGTAGTAGAGATGAAGAAGGTAAATACGAGGGTCTAGTGGGACCAGAACACCCAAAACGTCATGAAGTAACCCCCGGACTCTAGACCAGTACTCCGTTAACAGGGGGCATGACCAGAAAATATGAAACAACGTACCCAGTCCCACCCCACAACGCCAGCACTGTGGGGGAATATCTGGGTTCAGCCTATTCAACAGTTCAGGAGTATGATACCAGCCCATTATCAGTTTGTACTGGGTTTCCTTATATGCCGTACAGACCGGAGTCCTCGAGGCCCTGTCCCAGATAACCCACCATTGTGGAAGGGTGATAGTAGTGTTAAGGGCAGTCTCCCAGCGTGCCATATACCGGTGGGCGGGAGGCGTCCCACCAGGAGGGTGGAGAAGCAGGGAGTAAATATCAGAGAGGAGGCCCCTCGCCTGAGGCCCACCACGGCACAGTCTCTCAAACCCAGTAGGCAGGGAAACTACCGTGGACCCAATCGAGGACGTCATATAATGCCGTAGTTGCAGTTAGTGAAAGCGCTCAGACGAGGGGAGCTCCCAGCGGGATACCAAATGGTCAAAGGGCAGGAGGGAACGGGAAATCTACATCTGCCCAACAGAAAAGACCCCCACACATACAGTATTCTGCTCAGATTTGATGCACAGGATTTCAAGCTGTGTTCAGTTTACATTGAAATCTGCAGCAGAAAATCCTGGGCATCAAATCTGCACAGAATACTGTACGTGTGAATAGACCATAAAGGGGTACTCTGGTGGAAAGCAATTTTTTTCAAATCAACTGGTGCCAGAAAGTTAAACAGATTTGTAAATGTATTCTATTTAAAAATCTTAACCCTTCCAGTACTTATTAGCTGCTGTATACTACAGAGGAATTTAGTTTGGTTTTTTTTCCGCTCTAACCACACAGCTCTCTTCTGACAACTCTGTCCATGTCAGAAACTGTCCAGAGCAGGATTGGTTTACTATGGGGATTTTCTCCTGCTCTGGACGGTTCCTAAAATCTGACATGGACAGAGATGTCAGCAGAGAGCACTGTGGACAGACAGAAAAGAAATTCAAAAAGAAAAGAACTTCCTGTGGAGCATACAGCATAGAGCAAGTACTGGAAGGATTAAGATTTTTTAATAGAAGTCATTTACAAATCTGTTTAACTTTCTTGCACCAGTTGTTTAAAACATTTTTTAAAAAAACACCGGAGTCACCCCTTTAATGCTTGATTTTCCAATAACCTGGCAGAAATAAACATTTTTATCTGGCTTCCACTTAGGGTCTAGGGCATTGTTTCCCAACCAGGGTGCTTACAGTTGTTGCAAAACTACAACTCCCATCTTGCCCGGACAGCCTTTGGCTGTCTGGGCATGCTGGGAGTTTTAGTTTTGCAACAGCTGGCGGCACCTTGGTTAGGAAACAATGGACTAAGCTAAAGCTGCATTCACACCACGTTTTCAGCCTACGGTTTTAGGTCCAGTCACAAAACCGGGGGGCTCCCGTACCCCAGCCGGACCGGCACTGAAATCCATTTACATTAATGAGCCACCGTTTGACTCCGGTCGGCTCATTAATGTAAATGGATTTCAGTGCCGGTCCAGCTGGGGTACGGGAGCCCCCCGATTTTCCCCTCCCCCAGTCGGATCCGGCAACAGTAGGCTGAAAACGAGGTGTGAATGCAGCCTAAGGTGGATCCATACAGACAAGGTTCAGACAGCTTTATCTAATACAGTTAGTTCCTATGATTTTTGATAAATGGAGATTGGAATGAAAAGGTTTGACCACAAATAGAATAAAGAGCAGCAGAAATCAATAGAAGTAGACACAGCGGGACGGCTGTAAGGCACGCTATGTGCTCTGGTAATGGTTACATTCCTTTCATAAATTGGCCCAGAGGACTATTTAGTTGAAATTCAGGAAGGTGTAAAATATTAAAAGCCTCATAGTAGACTCTAGTAGAGAAGTCATAGCGCAGGTCACACAACAGTATTTCCTCCTCTTCTGTTTTCTTTGCTTGGAAACTATGAACTGTTGTTTTAATGGAGAGATTTATTGCTGCATTTTTGCCAACGCTTCTGAGCTTGATAAAATGGAGAGAATTCCAAATGAGACTCCAATAAATGCACATTCTCCTTTATGGGGTACTCCCCTGGAAAACCTTCTTCTTTTTTTTAAATCAACTGGTGCCAGAAAGTTAAACAGATTTGTATATTACTTCTATTTAAAAATCTTAATCCTTCCAGTATTTATCAGCTGCTGTATACCACAGAGGAAGTTTTTTTCTTTTTGAATTTCCTTTTTGTGTGACCACACTGCTCTCTACGGATACCTCTGTCCATGTAAGGAACTGTCCGGAGCAGGATAGGTTTGCTATGAGCATTTTTTTCCTACTCTGGGCAGTTCCTAAAATGGACAGAGGTGTCAGCAGAGAGCACTGTGGTCAGACAGAAAAGACAGAAATTCAAAAAGAAAAGAACTTCCTCTGGAACATGGAGATACGGGAGAGAGAAAAAAAGGAAAAGACAGTGGGCGCTCCCTTTGTATTCGTATATCGACTTAGTGTGACCCTCCACCACACCTAAGTGATGTACTCACCAGATCGGGTAACAAGCCTAGATCCCAAGTGTCCTGGAATTACGGCTCACAATAGGCTGATTCAAATATAGTATAGATATAATATGGCTGCCGCACTCAGACCGGGACTGGACCCTTGTACAAGGGCCAGTTTTAGCAAATTGTGGATGATGGAAAAAGACACGGTCTTAGAGGCACTGTACAAAGAAGGTCACAAAAGGAGAGACTCGGGCCAGCACAGGACAATAAGAATTTATTTGACACAACGGACGACGCATTTCGGCACACAGAGAGTGCCTTCCTCAGGTCCAAACATATTGTGCATTCACTGGGGTGGTAGGATGCACTTGTGGGGATCCTGTGAGTTGCGGTGCTGGCTAGACAGGATCTTCTACACCAGACTTCCTACAGATGGTGTATTAGTGCTGAACTTTTACCCACTGTGTCAGATATAATGTCATCTAAATCACTTTACCTGTCCATGTGCACAGCAGACTGACCCACTAGAAAACAAGTGTAGCCTTGAATATATTTATGGTTTGACCTAAATTCACATTGATGCTGCCTGCATGGTATGTGTTTGTTCCCCTATATGGTCTAGCCTCACCAGTTTATTTTTTCTTAAACAAGACACAAGGAAGGTGTACTCTTTGTGCACCTGTTTGGCATCCACTGCCAAAATTATAAAAATCACCTTTTTATTTCTCAGCCAAGTGTCAAGGAGGTGGAACAGAGCTGCTCAAGTGCCACAGCCTAGCACACCTCTTTGCTCTGCCTCACCTGTTATCCCCTCCATGACTGATGTACAGGGATCTGTATGTCAATCAAGAAGGGGCTGAGAGGTGAGGAAAGCAAGGGCCTGTTCCAGGGTGTGGCACTTGAACAGCTCTGCTCCACCTCCTTGACACTTGGTTGAGAAATAAAAAGTAGATTTTTTCCCCCCTCAAGTTTAGCCATCACCATCAGCTTCAGGAAAGGTCCAGGTTGCTTTTATACCCTAACAAATACTATACCCTAAAAAAAAAACTTACAGCTTCCCTCTAAGGGTATGTTCACCCTGCGGAATCTCTGCTTGCAGAATTCTGCGAGTAGAGATTCCATCTGGCGGCCACCACCGAAATACTTCAGCGGTAGGACCCTGCAGTACTGCGCCGTTACATTGATGGCTATGTAGTGCTCGCGGACTTCCGCACAAAGAATGAACATGTTCTTTCTTTGTGCTGAACAATATCCACTGCTGAAATTCCTCAGTGTGAACAGGTCTCGCGGAAGATCAATTCACACTGATGCTAATGTTCATTGCGCGTAATTCCACTCGCGGAATTCCGCGGGACTTACCCTTAAACCGAACTCTTAGGAAACAATAGGATCCGTTTGGTCATCAGTTTTGCATGTGAATTTTCTATGAGAATTTATAAGACCGCAGATCTGGAATGTCTATGACTGCTCAGTGAAGCTATTTAACAGTAAATATGTCTTTATAGTAGTGTAGAATTGCTGGGTACGATTTAGTACGACAAGTTGATAAGTCATCAGCGAAAAGTGGAGTTATTTCTAGAGAAAGTAATACTAGGAAGGTGGGAACAATACACCCAACAAAAGACTGTGTGGTAAAGAAAGTGCAGGAAAACAATAGATGGGATGGAGAGGGCAGAAGAGGAGGAGAAGGTTAAGCAGTGAAAGGGCACAGTCAGGTCACAAGTTGAGATTTCAGGGGCATCCCCCCCCCCCCAAGATTTGCATCATAACACAAGCGTCCAGGTTAAAATGTAGAAACAACCTAATGATAATTGACATGATAATGAATGAAAAAATATATACCGAAATAATTATTTTAGTTTATTAAGTGATCTCCATTGAGAGCACTGCACAAACTGCTATCTAGACGGGACCTACAGCACTGTTCATATTGATCCGAGTCCATAAATAGAATGGCAGAACTGAACTGAAGAATAACAATAGACATACAGTAGAGAGCAAGAGAGAGGAGCAGTAGGGGATAAAGTAACTCTACGTATTGTAGCTATGCAGATTTATGTCAGACTGTATGAGTAATGTATTGGCTGCTATTAGATGCTGACACCCAGCATCTGTTAACTATATAGGAAACCAGTTGAGATATGGCTAAATGGAATCTTTAAAGATTTGACACAGTTTAAATTACAGTAATACTTTAAGAACTGTTTATAAATTGAAAGGTAAACAAACTGAAGGGGTTGCATCACTGGGACCCCCACCAATCACAAGAATGGAAAAATTGTCCTTTCAATGAATGGAGCACAGCAAGTGCATGGTCAGTGCTCTGTTCATTCTCTGTGGCCATGCTTGCACATTGTGCTCCATTTATTTAGAGGACATTTTTCTTCCATTCTTGTGAATGTTGGGGTCCCGTGTTGGGACCCCAACCAATCAGCTTGTTATCCCCTATCCTATGGATTGACGATAACTTTTTGAGTTAGGAACACCCATTTAAATCTGACATCTGCCATCACGATATTTACATAGATTTTCTTGAGGTTCTCCATTTCCCACTTCCTTTGAAATGTTTAAAGGGTATTCAGCGCAAAAACATTTTATCCCCTATCCAAAGATGCCCTTTGGATAGGAGATAAAATGTTTTGGCCTAGAATACCCCTTTAAGTGTATTCACTGCAGCTACATAACATTATAAGGTTGTACAGTAGGATTACACTAGAGCAGTGTTTCTCAACCAGGGTGCCTTCAGCTATTAAAAAAAAACTACAACTCCCAGCATGACCAAAAGTTGAGTTTTGCAATACCTGGAGGCACCCTGGTTGGGAAACACAACCCCATTGTTTGCCTATGGAAATCCTTACACATGTAGAGTTTCTTGTTATTTTTTTTTTTTGTGGTGAGGAACTGTGTGGAAAGCCTTGTGGGGTGTAGGTTAGTTGGGGTGTTGCTGTTCTAGATACTGAAAGGGCGCTGTTAACCCTTGTCACTCGTGACGCCAGGGTAAGGGTTAAAACTCTGTAGTGATGCTGGGCCTATCACCACCCTTCCCAAGAGCGATAGGTGAGTGTGAAATAAATAGATTGTCCACAGCAGTGCTGAACTTAAAACTTGCGGAATCTTTATTGAAGATTTTCTGTATTTGCAATAACGGTAACAGTCCAGATAACAGAGTCTATTGAAACAACACAGCAGTGATTGACAGATGCTTAGGACCGGAAAGTTCTCTTTAGCTTTAGAGGATTGTATTTGCATAGATCCGCCGGATTTAGGGGTTTGATTAGGTCCGGAGATCTTGATGAGGTAGCAGGGAATTGTATGAATAATACGTCTCTAGCGCAGGCTTAGGCCGCAAGGCTTAGGCCTAGTAATTTGTCTTGTAAGCTGCGGAGGTCCTACCTCATCCAGAGTCAGCAACCCAAGAGAGCAATCAAGATGGCGCAGCTCCCTTATATGGGCAGGGGCTGGCCGGTTTGGATTGGTCCAATCAGCTGTCACTCACCATTACATTGCATTGTGGGTGATCACATGTCATGAGAACCACCAAAGGTCCTTCAGCTAACCATAGAGTTCTGAACTAAGTCACATGACCCGCAGGTCCTGCGACACAAACAAGGTAGGAATCTTTAATAGGCATATTTACATATTTATTTACATAAATATTAAGTAACTATGGGGTGACGAGGGGCTAGCTAAGGTAGAGGACCCCCACTGTTCCTAGGGACTCTGTCTTTGGGGACCTCACCACAAGGTAACGTATGAAATACGGTACCGGGACACCACATTTTTAAATAGTAGTGTTTAGTAATTATCATAATGACCTATCATTTTACTGTGACCACTGCGCAACCAAAACTCAAGGATGTCCTTAAATTATTTATTTCACGAGCTATATATAGTCCATATAAATTAAAGGGTTTAATGCTTTTAACATTAAATTTTAATTAACTTTAAATGTATTTTATCTGTCAACTAGAGAGGACAAACTGTGTGCATGGAAACCAATGTGTGCTACAAGCAGTGATATATCTATTTGTGTTAAAAGGAAATCTGTCACAGAAAACAAAACATTAAGATTTATCAATGGCATAAATGAAAGTGTGGTGGCGGGGCAGATGTTGTTACCCCTTGTATTCGTGACGCCAAAGCATGGTTTAGCCTATAACCACCTGAAGGTATACCGCTGAATCCTGAGCAAGGCACTGGGGCAATAAAGACTCCGACCCCAAGTTACAGACAACGGTAGCTTTACTGAGGATAGACAGATGGTAAAGTCTATACAGTTCAGCCAGGGCCCAAGGGTGGGACCAGTGACGCAGAGACCTTAAGGGCTTGCTGGGACTTGTAGTAGGACTGGACAACTGAATGGAGACCACGCTGACTTGACAGATGACAGGGACTGACTTGACTCATAAAGCTGTGACTTTAGCTTATTTGACTTAATGGTGGCTGCAGGACTGGACTTTGAGGTCTCCAACGCTCTGGACACACACACTAGGCGACTGCACTGGACCTCAGCAGGAAGCAAGAGAGAGAAGCTCCAAGAGAGAGAAGCTAGCGCCACCCAGGGCTTATATGGGGGAGACTAGCAGGGAGCCCATAGGTCAGTCTTGGGATCACCTGGTCACTGGTACCTCCTAGGTAACAATCACATGACATATCACATGGTATAACTCTTAAAGCAACATTACATTTAATAACACTGTCACGATGCCGGCTGGCAGGAGGTGGATCCTCTGTGCCAGAGAGGGATTGGCGTGGACCGTGCTAGTGGATCGGTTCTAAGTCACTACTGGTATTCACCAGAGCCCGCCGCAAAGCGGGATGGTCTTGCTGCGGCGGTAGTGACCAGGTCGTATCCACTAGCAACGGCTCAACCTCTCTGACTGCTGAAGATAGGCGCGGTACAAGGGAGTAGACAGAAGCAAGGTCGGACGTAGCAGAAGGTCGGGGCAGGCAGCAAGGATCGTAGTCAGGGGCAACGGCAGGAGGTCTGGAACACAGGCTAGGAACACACAAGGGAACGCTTTCACTAGGCACAAGGGCAACAAGATCCGGCGAGGGAGTGCAGGGGAAGTGAGGTATATATATATGGAGTGCACAGGTAAACACACTAATTAGAACCACTGCGCCAATCAGCGGCGCAGTGGCCCTTTAAATCGCAGAGACCCGGCGCGCGCCCGCCCTAGGGAGCGGGGCCGCGTGCGCCGGGACAGGACCGACGGAGAGCGAGTCAGGTACGGGAGCCGGGGTGCGCATCGCGAGCGGGCGCCACCCGCATCGCGAATCGCATCCCGGCTGGAGGCGGTATCGCAGCGCACCCGGTCAGTGGATCTGACCGGGGCGCTGCAGTAACGAGAGTGTAGCGAGCGCTCCGGGGAGGAGCGGGGACCCGGAGCGCTCGGCGTAACAGTACCCCCCCCCCTTGGGTCTCCCCCTCTTCTTTGAGCCTGAGAACCTGAGGACCAGACTTTTATCTAGGATATTGTCCTCAGGTTCCCAGGATCTCTCTTCAGGGCCACAGCCCTCCCAGTCAACCAGAAAAAAGGTTTTCCCTCTGACCTTTTTGGAGGCCAGTATCTCCTTTACAGGAAAGATGTCCGAAGAACCGGAGACAGGAGTGGGAGAAATAAGTTTAGGAGAGAAACGGTTGAGGATGAGTGGTTTAAGAAGAGAGACATGAAAGGCATTAGGAATACGAAGAGAAGGAGGAAGAAGAAGTTTGTAAGAGACAGGATTAATCTGGCACAAAACTTTGAAAGGACCAAGATAGCGTGGTCCCAATTTGTAGCTGGGAACACGGAAGCGGACATATTTAGCGGAGAGCCATACCTTGTCTCCGGGAGAAAAATTGGGGGGAGCTCTTCTTTTCTTATCAGCAAACTTCTTCATGCGTGATGAAGCCTGTAAGAGAGAATTTTGGGTCTCTTTCCATATGGTGGAAAGATCACGAGTTATTTCATCCACAGCGGGCAAACCAGAGGGCAAGGGAGTAGGGAGGGGGGGAAGAGGGTGACGGCCGTACACCACGAAAAATGGGGATTTGGAAGAAGATTCAGAGACTCTGAAGTTATACGAGAATTCGGCCCATGGTAGAAGATCTGCCCAGTCATCCTGGCGGGAGGAAACAAAATGCCGTAAATAATCACCCAGGACCTGGTTAATTCTTTCTACTTGCCCATTGGATTGAGGATGATAAGCAGAAGAAAAGTTTAATTTAATCTTGAGTTGTTTACAGAGAGCCCTCCAGAATTTTGACACGAATTGGACGCCTCTATCCGAGACGATCTGCGTGGGCAACCCGTGAAGACGAAAAATGTGTACAAAAAATTGTTTTGCCAACTGAGGCGCTGAAGGAAGACCAGGAAGAGGAATAAAATGTGCCATCTTGGAAAATCGATCAACGACCACCCAAACAACAGTGTTGCCACGGGATGGGGGTAAGTCTGTAATAAAGTCCATACCAATCAGAGACCAAGGCTGTTCGGGGACAGGCAGAGGGTGAAGGAGACCAGCAGGCTTCTGGCGAGGAGTCTTGTCCCGGGCACAGACAGTGCAGGCCCGCACAAAATCAACAACATCCGTCTCCAGAGTCGGCCACCAATAGAAACGAGAGATGAGTTGCACGGATTTCTTGATGCCCGCATGGCCTGCGAGATGGGAGGAGTGACCCCATTTGAGGATTCCGAGGCGTTGGCGTGGAGAGACGAAGGTCTTCCCTGGAGGAGTTTGCCTGATGGAGGCTGGAGAAGTGGAGATCAGGCAGTCAGGAGGAATGATGTGTTGCGGAGAGAGCTCTACTTCCGAGGCATCCGAGGAACGAGAGAGAGCATCGGCCCTGATGTTCTTATCGGCAGGGCGAAAGTGAATTTCAAAATTAAACCGGGCAAAGAACAGAGACCACCTGGCCTGGCGAGGATTCAGCCGTTGGGCAGACTGGAGATAGGAGAGATTCTTGTGATCGGTGTAAATAATAACTGGAAATTTAGATCCCTCCAGCAGATGCCTCCATTCCTCAAGTGCTAATTTAATGGCCAGTAGCTCTCGATCCCCGATGGAGTAGTTCCTCTCCGCCGGAGAGAAGGTCCTAGAAAAAAACCCACAGGTAACAGCATGCCCGGAAGAATTTTTTTGTAGAAGAACCGCTCCAGCTCCTACTGAGGAGGCATCAACCTCCAATAGGAAGGGTTTAGATGGGTCAGGTCTGGAGAGCACGGGAGCAGAAGAAAAGGCCGACTTGAGCCGTTTAAAGGCGTCTTCCGCTTGAGGAGGCCAGGACTTAGGATTGGCATTCTTCTTGGTTAAAGCCACGATAGGAGCCACAATGGTGGAAAAATGTGGAATAAATTGTCTGTAATAATTGGCGAACCCCAAAAAACGTTGGATAGCACGGAGTCCGGAGGGGCGTGGCCAATCTAAGACGGCAGAGAGTTTGTCTGGATCCATTTGTAGTCCCTGGCCAGAGACCAAGTGTTACGCCGAGCGCTCCGGGTCCCCGCTCCTCCCCGGAGCGCTCGCTTCACTCTCCCCGCTGCAGCGCTCCGGTCACATCCTCTGACCCGGGGCGCTGCGATTCCGCTGCCAGCCGGGATGCGATTCGCGATGCGGGTAGCGCCCGCTCGCGATGCGCACCCCGGCTCCCGTACCTTACTCGCTCTCCGTCTGTTCTGTCCCGGCGCGCGCGGCCCCGCTCCCTAGGGCGCGCGCGCGCCGGGTCTCTGCGATTTAAAGGGCCACTGCGCCGCTGATTGGCGCAGTGGTTCCAATTAGTGTGTTCACCTGTGCACTTCCCTATATCACCTCACTTCCCCTGCACTCCCTTGCCGGATCTTGTTGCCATTGTGCCAGTGAAAGCGTTCCTTGTGTGTTCCTAGCCTGTGTTCCAGACCTTCTGCCGTTGCCCCTGACTACGATCCTTGCTGCCTGCCCCGACCTTCTGCTACGTCCGACCTTGCTTCTGCCTACTCCCTTGTACCGCGCCTATCTTCAGCAGCCAGAGAGGTGAGCCGTTGCTAGTGGATACGACCTGGTCACTACCGCCGCAGCAAGACCATCCCGCTTTGCGGCGGGCTCTGGTGAAAACCAGTAGTGGCTTAGAACCGGTCCACTAGCACGGTCCACGCCAATCCCTCTCTGGCACAGAGGATCCACTACCTGCCAGCCGGCATCGTGACAGTAGATCCGGCCATGGATCCCGCTGAAGTTCCTCTGCCAGTTGTCGCTGACCTCACCACGGTGGTCGCCCAGCAGTCACAACAGATAGCGCAACAAGGCCAACAGCTGTCTCAACTGACCGTTATGCTACAACAGTTACTACCACAGCTTCAGCAGTCATCTCCTCCGCCAGCTCCTGCACCTCCTCCGCAGCGAGTGGCCGCTCCTGGGCTACGCCTATCCTTGCCGGATAAATTTGATGGGGACTCTAAGTTTTGCCGTGGCTTTCTTTCCCAATGTTCCCTGCATCTGGAGATGATGTCGGACCTGTTTCCCACTGAAAGGTCTAAGGTGGCTTTCGTAGTCAGCCTTCTGTCCGGAAAAGCCCTGTCATGGGCCACACCGCTCTGGGACCGCAATGACCCCGTCACTGCCTCTGTACACTCCTTCTTCTCGGAAATCCGAAGTGTCTTTGAGGAACCTGCCCGAGCCTCTTCTGCTGAGACTGCCCTGTTGAACCTGGTCCAGGGTAATTCTTCCGTTGGCGAGTATGCCGTACAATTCCGTACTCTTGCTTCAGAATTGTCCTGGAATAATGAGGCCCTCTGCGCGACCTTCAAAAAAGGCCTATCCAGCAACATTAAAGATGTTCTGGCCGCACGAGAAATTCCTGCTAATCTACATGAACTTATTCACCTAGCCACTCGCATTGACATGCGTTTTTCCGAAAGGCGTCAGGAACTCCGCCAAGATATGGACTCTGTTCGCACGAGGCGTTTCTTCTCCTCGGCTCCTCTCTCCTCTGGTCCCCTGCAATCTGTTCCTGTGCCTCCCGCCGTGGAGGCTATGCAGGTCGACCGGTCTCGTCTGACACCTCAAGAGAGGACACGACGCCGTATGGAGAACCTCTGCCTGTACTGTGCTAGTACCGAACACTTCCTGAGGGATTGTCCTATCCGTCCTCCCCGCCTGGAAAGACGTACGCTGACTCCGCACAAAAGTGAGACAGTCCTTGATGTCTACTCTGCTTCTCCACGTCTTACTGTGCCTGTGCGGATGTCTGCCTCTGCCTTCTCCTTCTCTACTGTGGCCTTCTTGGACTCTGGATCTGCAGGAAATTTTATTTTGGCCTCTCTCGTCAACAGGTTCAACATCCCGGTGACCAGTCTCGCCAGACCCCTCTACATCAATTGTGTAAATAATGAAAGATTGGACTGTACCATACGTTTCCGCACGGAGCCCCTTCTTATGAGCATCGGATCTCATCACGAGAGGATTGAACTTTTGGTCCTCCCCAATTGCACCTCGGAAATTCTCCTTGGACTTCCCTGGCTTCAACTTCATTCCCCAACCTTGGATTGGTCCACTGGGGAGATCAAGAGTTGGGGGTCCTCTTGTTCCAAGAACTGTCTAAAACCGGTTCCCAGTAACCCTTGCCGTAACTCTGTGGTTCCTCCAGTAACCGGTCTCCCTAAGGCCTATATGGACTTCGCGGATGTTTTCTGCAAAAAACAAGCTGAGACTCTACCTCCTCACAGGCCTTATGATTGTCCTATCGACCTCCTCCCGGGCACTACTCCACCCCGGGGCAGAATTTATCCTCTCTCTGCCCCAGAGACTCTTGCCATGTCTGAATACGTCCAGGAGAATCTAAAAAAGGGCTTTATCCGTAAATCCTCCTCTCCTGCCGGAGCCGGATTTTTCTTTGTGTCCAAAAAAGATGGCTCCCTACGTCCTTGCATTGACTACCGCGGTCTTAATAAAATCACGGTTAAGAACCGCTACCCCTTACCCCTCATCTCTGAACTCTTTGATCGCCTCCAAGGTGCCCACATCTTTACTAAATTGGACTTAAGAGGCGCCTATAACCTCATCCGCATCAGAGAGGGGGATGAGTGGAAAACGGCATTTAACACCAGAGATGGACACTTTGAGTATCTGGTCATGCCCTTTGGCCTGTGCAACGCCCCTGCCGTCTTCCAAGACTTTGTCAATGAAATTTTTCGTGATCTGTTATACTCCTGTGTTGTTGTATATCTGGACGATATCCTAATTTTTTCTGCCAATCTAGAAGAACACCGCCAGCATGTCCGTATGGTTCTTCAGAGACTTCGTGACAATCAACTCTATGCCAAAATTGAGAAATGTCTGTTTGAATGCCAATCTCTTCCTTTTCTAGGATATTTGGTCTCTGGCCAGGGACTACAGATGGATCCAGACAAGCTCTCTGCCGTCTTAGATTGGCCACGCCCCTCCGGACTCCGTGCTATCCAACGCTTTTTGGGGTTCGCCAATTATTACAGGCAATTTATTCCACATTTTTCTACCATTGTGGCTCCTATCGTGGCTTTAACCAAAAAAAATGCTGATCCCAAGTCCTGGCCTCCTCAAGCAGAAGACGCCTTTAAACGACTCAAGTCTGCCTTTTCTTCGGCTCCCGTCCTCTCCAGACCTGACCCTTCCAAACCCTTCCTATTGGAGGTTGATGCCTCCTCAGTGGGAGCTGGAGCTGTTCTTCTACAAAAAAATTCCTCCGGGCATGCTGTCACTTGTGGTTTTTTCTCTAGGACCTTCTCTCCAGCGGAGAGGAACTACTCCATCGGGGATCGAGAGCTTCTAGCCATTAAATTAGCACTTGAGGAATGGAGGCATCTGCTGGAGGGATCAAGTTTTCCTGTTATTATCTACACCGACCACAAGAACCTCTCCTACCTCCAGTCTGCCCAACGGCTGAATCCTCGCCAGGCCCGGTGGTCTCTGTTCTTTGCCCGATTTAATTTTGAGATTCACTTTCGTCCTGCCGATAAGAACATTAGGGCCGATGCTCTCTCTCGTTCCTCGGATGCCTCAGAAGTTGAACTCTCTCCGCAACACATCATTCCACCTGACTGCCTGATCTCCACTTCTCCTGCCTCCATCAGGCAGACTCCTCCAGGAAAGACCTTTGTTTCTCCACGCCAATGCCTCGGAATCCTCAAATGGGGTCACTCCTCCCATCTCGCAGGTCATGCGGGCATCAAGAAATCTGTGCAACTCATCTCCCGCTTCTATTGGTGGCCGACTCTGGAGACGGATGTTGTGGACTTCGTGCGAGCCTGCACTATCTGTGCCCGGGATAAGACTCCTCGCCAGAAGCCCGCTGGTTTTCTTCATCCTCTGCCTGTCCCCGAACAGCCTTGGTCTCTGATTGGTATGGATTTTATTACTGATTTACCCCCTTCCCGTGGCAACACTGTTATTTGGGTGGTCGTTGATCGATTCTCCAAAATGGCACATTTCATCCCTCTTCCTGGTCTTCCTTCTGCGCCTCAGTTGGCTAAACAATTTTTTGTACACATTTTTCGTCTTCACGGGTTGCCTACGCAGATTGTCTCGGATAGAGGTGTCCAATTCGTGTCTAAATTCTGGAGGGCTCTCTGTAAACAACTCAAGATTAAATTAAATTTTTCTTCTGCATATCATCCCCAGTCCAATGGACAAGTAGAAAGAATTAACCAGATCTTGGGTGATTATTTGCGACATTTTGTTTCCTCCCGCCAGGATGACTGGGCAGATCTCCTCCCATGGGCCGAATTCTCGTATAACTTCAGGGTCTCTGAATCTTCCTCCAAATCCCCATTTTTCGTGGTGTACGGCCGTCACCCTCTTCCCCCCCTCCCTACTCCCTTGCCCTCTGGTCTGCCCGCTGTGGATGAAATTTCTCGTGACCTTTCCATCATATGGAGAGAGACCCAAAATTCTCTCTTACAGGCTTCATCACGCATGAAGAAGTTCGCGGATAAGAAAAGAAGAGCTCCTCCCGTTTTTTCCCCTGGAGACAAGGTATGGCTCTCCGCTAAATATGTCCGCTTCCGTGTCCCTAGCTACAAGTTGGGACCACGCTATCTTGGTCCTTTCAAAATTTTGTGTCAAATTAATCCTGTCTCTTATAAACTTCTTCTTCCTCCTTCTCTTCGTATCCCTAATGCCTTTCACGTCTCTCTTCTCAAACCACTCATCCTCAACCGTTTTTCTCCCAAATCTGTTCCTCCCACTCCTGTTTCCGGCTCCTCGGACATCTTCTCTGTCAAAGAGATCTTAGCTTCCAAAAAGGTCAGAGGGAAAACTTTTTTTTTAGTGGACTGGGAGGGTTGTGGTCCTGAAGAGAGATCCTGGGAACCTGAGGACAACATCCTAGACAAAAGTCTGCTCCTCAGGTTCTCAGGCTCTAAGAAGAGGGGTAGACCCAAGGGGGGGGGTACTGTTACGCCGAGCGCTCCGGGTCCCCGCTCCTCCCCGGAGCGCTCGCTTCACTCTCCCCGCTGCAGCGCTCCGGTCACATCCTCTGACCCGGGGCGCTGCGATTCCGCTGCCAGCCGGGATGCGATTCGCGATGCGGGTAGCGCCCGCTCGCGATGCGCACCCCGGCTCCCGTACCTTACTCGCTCTCCGTCTGTTCTGTCCCGGCGCGCGCGGCCCCGCTCCCTAGGGCGCGCGCGCGCCGGGTCTCTGCGATTTAAAGGGCCACTGCGCCGCTGATTGGCGCAGTGGTTCCAATTAGTGTGTTCACCTGTGCACTTCCCTATATCACCTCACTTCCCCTGCACTCCCTTGCCGGATCTTGTTGCCATTGTGCCAGTGAAAGCGTTCCTTGTGTGTTCCTAGCCTGTGTTCCAGACCTTCTGCCGTTGCCCCTGACTACGATCCTTGCTGCCTGCCCCGACCTTCTGCTACGTCCGACCTTGCTTCTGCCTACTCCCTTGTACCGCGCCTATCTTCAGCAGCCAGAGAGGTGAGCCGTTGCTAGTGGATACGACCTGGTCACTACCGCCGCAGCAAGACCATCCCGCTTTGCGGCGGGCTCTGGTGAAAACCAGTAGTGGCTTAGAACCGGTCCACTAGCACGGTCCACGCCAATCCCTCTCTGGCACAGAGGATCCACTACCTGCCAGCCGGCATCGTGACACCAAGTATCCTAGGAAAGGAAGAGATTGACATTCAAACAGACATTTCTCCATTTTGGCATAAAGTTGATTGTCACGAAGTCTCTGAAGAACCATGCGGACATGCTGGCGGTGTTCTTCTAGGTTGGCAGAAAAAATCAGAATATCGTCCAGATACACAACAACACAGGAATATAAGAGATCACGAAAAATTTCATTAACAAAGTCTTGGAAGACGGCAGGGGCGTTGCACAGGCCAAAGGGCATGACCAGATACTCAAAGTGTCCATCTCTAGTGTTAAATGCCGTTTTCCATTCATCCCCCTCCCTGATGCGGATGAGATTATAAGCACCTCTTAAGTCCAGTTTGGTAAAGATGTGGGCACCATGGAGGCGATCAAAGAGTTCAGAGATAAGAGGTAGAGGGTAGCGGTTCTTTACCGTGATTTTATTAAGACCGCGGTAGTCAATGCAAGGACGTAGGGAGCCATCTTTTTTGGACACAAAGAAAAATCCAGCTCCGGCAGGAGAGGAGGATTTGCGGATAAACCCCTTTTTTAAATTTTCCTGGATGTACTCAGACATAGCAAGAGTCTCTGGGGCGGACAGAGGATAAATTCTGCCCCGGGGTGGAGTAGTGCCCGGGAGGAGGTCAATAGGACAGTCATAAGGCCTGTGAGGAGGTAGAGTCTCAGCTTGTTTTTTGCAAAACGCATCAGCAAAGTCCATATAGGCCTTAGGGAGACCGGTTACAGGGGGAACCACAGGGTCACGGCAGGGAGTACTGGGAACCGGTTTAAGGCAGTCCTTGAAACAAGAGATACCCCAGCTCTTGATCTCCCCCGTGGACCAATCCAGGGTTGGGGAATGGCGTTGGAGCCACGGTAGTCCAAGGAGAATTTCGGAAGTGCAATTGGGGAGGACCAAGAACTCAATTTTTTCTTGATGAGGTCCGATGCACATTAGAAGGGGCTCCGTGCGGTAACGTATGGTACAGTCCAATCTTTCATTGTTAACACAATTGATGTAGAGGGGCCTGGCGAGACTGGTTACCGGGATGTTGAACCTGTTGATGAGAGAGGCCAAAATAAAGTTTCCTGCAGATCCGGAATCCAAGAAGGCCATAGTAGAGAAGGAGAAGGTAGATGCAGATATCCGCACAGGCACAGTAAGGCGTGGAGAAGCAGAGTAGACATCAAGAACTGTCTCACCTTTGTGCGGAGTCAGCGTGCGTCTTTCCAGGCGGGGAGGACGGATAGGACAATCCTTCAGGAAGTGTTCGGTACCGGCACAGTACAGGCAGAGATTCTCCATGCGGCGTCGTGTCCTCTCTTGAGGTGTCAGGCGAGACCGGTCAACTTGCATAGCCTCCACGGCGGGAGGCACAGGAACGGATTGCAGAGGACCAGAGGAGAGAGGAGCCGGGGAGAAAAAACGCCTCGTGCGAACAAAGTCCATATCCTGGCGGAGCTCCTGACGCCTTTCGGAAAAACGCATGTCAATGCGAGTGGCAAGATGAATGAGTTCATGTAGATTAGCAGGAATTTCTCGTGCGGCCAGAACATCTTTAATGTTTCTGGATAGGCCTTTTTTAAAGGTCGCGCAGAGGGCCTCATTATTCCAGGATAGTTCAGAAGCAAGAGTACGGAATTGTATGGCGTACTCGCCAACGGAAGAATTACCCTGGACCAGGTTCAGCAGGGCAGTCTCAGCAGAGGAGGCTCGGGCAGGTTCCTCAAAGACACTACGAATTTCCGAGAAGAAGGAGTGTACAGAGGCAGTGACGGGGTCATTGCGGTCCCAGAGCGGTGTGGCCCATGACAGAGCTTTTCCAGACAGAAGGCTGACTACGAAAGCCACCTTAGACCTTTCAGTAGGAAACTGGTCCGACATCATCTCCAAGTGCAGGGAACATTGTGAAAGGAAGCCACGGCAAAACTTAGAGTCCCCATCAAATTTGTCCGGCAAGGATAGTCGTAGGCCTGAAGCGGCCACTCGCTGCGGAGGAGGTGCAGGAGCTGGCGGAGGAGATGATTGCTGAAGCTGTGATAGTAGCTGCTGTAGCATCACGGTCAGTTGAGACAGCTGGTGGCCTTGTTGCGCTATCTGTTGTGACTGCTGGGCGACCACCGTGGTGAGGTCAGCGACAACTGGCAGAGGTACTTCAGCGGGATCCATGGCCGGATCTACTGTCACGATGCCGGCTGGCAGGAGGTGGATCCTCTGTGCCAGAGAGGGATTGGCGTGGACCGTGCTAGTGGATCGGTTCTAAGTCACTACTGGTATTCACCAGAGCCCGCCGCAAAGCGGGATGGTCTTGCTGCGGCGGTAGTGACCAGGTCGTATCCACTAGCAACGGCTCAACCTCTCTGACTGCTGAAGATAGGCGCGGTACAAGGGAGTAGACAGAAGCAAGGTCGGACGTAGCAGAAGGTCGGGGCAGGCAGCAAGGATCGTAGTCAGGGGCAACGGCAGGAGGTCTGGAACACAGGCTAGGAACACACAAGGGAACGCTTTCACTAGGCACAAGGGCAACAAGATCCGGCGAGGGAGTGCAGGGGAAGTGAGGTATATATATGGAGTGCACAGGTGAACACACTAATTAGAACCACTGCGCCAATCAGCGGCGCAGTGGCCCTTTAAATCGCAGAGACCCGGCGCGCGCGCGCCCTAGGGAGCGGGGCCGCGCGCGCCGGGACAGGACCGACGGAGAGCGAGTCAGGTACGGGAGCCGGGGTGCGCATCGCGAACGGGCGCCACCCGCATCGCGAATCGCATCCCGGCTGGAGGCGGTATCGCAGCGCACCCGGTCAGTGGATCTGACCGGGGCGCTGCAGTAACGAGAGTGTAGCGAGCGCTCCGGGGAGGAGCGGGGACCCGGGGCGCTCGGCGTAACAAACATTTTACATGGTAAAACATATTTACAATGGGGAAACAAGTGCAGGGGCCTTGGGGACACTGGAGGAGGCTGCCTGACAGGACAGCAGGAGCATGGGGTAACACCTCCTGTACTGAGCCACCGCAAAAGTAAGCTCAAGCTTTCTACAAACTTCATTCAGCACCAGTCCTTGGATCATCTAACCTTTGTAAGCATATGCTATTTGGGAATTTCCCTCTCCTCACATCCAAGTAAACTCTTTATATTAAATGACATGTCTCTTCTACACACTATAGATATGCAAAATGGTTGGAGCTGCCTTTATTCTTGTTACGCCGAGCGCTCCGGGTCCCCGTTCCTCCCCGGAGCGCTCGCCTCATCCTCGTTGTTGCAGCGCCCCGGTCAGATCCACTGACCGGGTGCGCTGCGGTCCCACCTCCAGCCGGGATGCGATTCGCGATGCGGGTGGCGCCCGCTCGCGATGCGCACCCCGGTCCCCGTACCTGACTTGCTCTCCGTCGGTCCTGTCCCGGCGCGCGCGGCCCCGCTCCCTAGGGCGCGCGCGCGCCGGGTCTCTGCGATTTAAAGGGCCAGTGCACCAATGATGGTGCCTGGCCCAATCTTCCCAATTAGCTTAATTAGTTTCCACCTGTGCACTCCCTACTTATACCTCACTTCCCCTGCACTCCCTTGCCGGATCTTGTTGCCCTTGTGCCTAGTGAAAGCGTTCCCTTGTTTGTTCCTAGCCCGTGTTCCAGACCTCCTGCCGTTGCCCCTGACTACGATCCTTGCTGCCTGCCCCGACCTTCTGCTACGTCCGACCTTGCCTTTGTCTACTCCCTTGTACCGCGCCTATCTTCAGCAGTCAGAGAGGTAGAGCCGTTGCTAGTGGATACGACCTGGTCACTACCGCCGCAGCAAGACCATCCCGCTTTGCGGCGGGCTCTGGTGAAAACCTGTAGTGACTTAGAACCGGTCCACTAGCACGGTCCTCGCCAATCCCTCTCTGGCACAGAGGATCCACCTCCTACCAGCCGGGATCGTGACAGTAGATCCGGCCATGGATTCCGCTGAGGTGCCGCTGTCAAGTCTTGCCGACATTTTCACGATGATCACCCAACAAAATCACCAGCTGGCATACTTGTCCTCCGTGGAACAGCAACTGAACTCACAGTTACAGCAGCTGCTGCCACTGACACTGCAGCTGCAACTGCAACAACCATCTCCTCCGCCGTCTCCTGCAACTCCTCCGCAGCGTCCGGCCATAGATTCCGCTGAGGTGCCGCTGTCAAGTCTTGCCGACATTTCCACGATGATCACCCAACAAAATCACCAGCTGGCATACTTGTCCACCGTGACACAGCAACTGAAGTCACAGTTACAGCAGCTGCAACTGCAACAACCATCTCCTCCGCCGGCTCCTGCAACTCCTCCGCAGCAACCGGCCGCTCCTAACCCCTGCTTGTCTCTGCCGGACAAATTTGATGAGGACTCTAGACTCTGCCGTGGTCTCCTTTCTGGAAAGGCCTTGTCTGGGGCCACACCACTCTGGGACCGCAATGATCCTGCCACAGCCACAGTCCAGTCCTTCTTCGCTGAGGTCCGTGGTGTCTTCGAGGAGCCTGCCCGAGCTTCTTCTGCCGAGACTGCCCTGCTGAACCTGGCCCAGGGTGTTTCTTCCGTTGGCGAGTACGCCATTCAGTTCCGTGCTCTTGCTTCCGAGTTGTCCTGGAATAGTGAGGCTCTCTGCGCGACCTTTAAAAAAGGCCTATCCAGCAACATTATAGATGTTCTGGCCGCACGAGAGACTCCTGCTAACCTACATGAACTCATTCATCTTGCCACTCGCATTGACATGCGTTTTTCCGGATGGCGTCTGGAGCTCCGCCTGGATATGGACTTTGTTCGCACGAGGCGTTTTTTCTCCCCGGCTCCTCTCTCCTCTGGTCCTCTGCAAACCGTTCCTGTGCCTCCCGCCGTGGAGGCTATGCAAGTTGACCGGTCTCGCTTGACACCTCAAGAGAGGACACGACGCCGCATGGAGAATCTTTGCCTGTACTATGCCGGTACCGAACACTTCCTGAAGGATTGTCCTATCCGTCCTCCCCGCCTGGAAAGACGTACGCTGACTCCGCACAAAGGTGACACAGTTCTTGATGTCAACTCTGCTTCTCCACGCCTTACTGTGCCTGTGCGGATATCTTCCTCTACCTTCTCCTTCTCTACTATGGCCTTCTTGGATTCCGGATCTGCAGGAAATTTTTTTTTGGCCTCTCTTATCAACAGGTTCAACGTCCCTGTGACCAGTCTCGCCAGACCCCTCTACATCAATTGTGTTTACAATGAAAAATTGGACTGTCTCGTGCGTTACCGCACGGAACCCCTCCTAATGTGCATCGGACCTCATCACGGAAAAATTGAGTTTTTTTTCCTCAGGTTCTTTGGCCCCAAGAAGAGGGGGAGACCCAAGGGGGGGGGTACTGTTACGCCGAGCGCTCCGGGTCCCCGTTCCTCCCCGGAGCGCTCGCCTCATCCTCGTTGTTGCAGCGCCCCGGTCAGATCCACTGACCGGGTGCGCTGCGGTCCCACCTCCAGCCGGGATGCGATTCGCGATGCGGGTGGCGCCCGCTCGCGATGCGCACCCCGGTCCCCGTACCTGACTTGCTCTCCGTCGGTCCTGTCCCGGCGCGCGCGGCCCCGCTCCCTAGGGCGCGCGCGCGCCGGGTCTCTGCGATTTAAAGGGCCAGTGCACCAATGATGGTGCCTGGCCCAATCTTCCCAATTAGCTTAATTAGTTTCCACCTGTGCACTCCCTACTTATACCTCACTTCCCCTGCACTCCCTTGCCGGATCTTGTTGCCCTTGTGCCTAGTGAAAGCGTTCCCTTGTTTGTTCCTAGCCCGTGTTCCAGACCTCCTGCCGTTGCCCCTGACTACGATCCTTGCTGCCTGCCCCGACCTTCTGCTACGTCCGACCTTGCCTTTGTCTACTCCCTTGTACCGCGCCTATCTTCAGCAGTCAGAGAGGTAGAGCCGTTGCTAGTGGATACGACCTGGTCACTACCGCCGCAGCAAGACCATCCCGCTTTGCGGCGGGCTCTGGTGAAAACCTGTAGTGACTTAGAACCGGTCCACTAGCACGGTCCTCGCCAATCCCTCTCTGGCACAGAGGATCCACCTCCTACCAGCCGGGATCGTGACAATTCTGGTATGGTAGGATCAATGCTTTAAAGATCGATACACTTACTTTGGTACATGAAAACGTATCCCCTATCCTAAGGATAGGGGATAAGTTTCAGATCACGGGGGTCTGACCGCTGGGACACCACGATCTCCCATACTGGGCCCCGGCAGTCTGCAGGGAGGAGACGTGGTCAACCACTGCACAAAGCGGTGGCTGACACACACCCTCAATACTACTCTATGAGAGAGCCAGAGTGCTGTATTCGGCAATCTCCGGCTCTACCATAGCGCTGCATTGAGTGGGCGTGTTGGCCCCGCTTCATGTGATGGTCAACACGCGCTATTTGGCAGCAGAGCCGGGGTCCCAGCGGTTGGACCATCTGCGTTCTGAAACTTATCCCGGAGTACTCCTTTAACTAATATACACTGCTCAAAAAAATAAAGGGAACAGTTAAACAACACAATGTAACTCCAAGTCAATCACACTTCTGTGAAATCACACTGTCCACTCAGGAAGCAACACTGATTGGCAATCAATTTCACATGCTGTTGTGCAAATGGAACAGACAACAGGTGGAAATTATAGGCAATTAGTAAGACACCCCAATAAAGGAGTGGTTTTGCAGGTAGGGACCACAAACCATTTCTCAGTTCCTAGGCTTCCTGGCAGATGTTTTGGTCACTTTTTAATGCTGGCAGTGCTTTCACTCTAGTGGTAGCATGAGACGGAGTCTACAACCCACACAAGTGGCTCAGGTAGTGCAGCTCATCCAGGATGGCACATCAATGCGAGCTGTGACAAGAAGGTTTGCTGTGTCTGTCAGCGTGGTGTCCAGAGCATGGAGGCCCTACCAGGAGACAGGCCAGTACATCAGGAGACGTGGAGGAGGCCGTAGGAGGGCAACAACCCAGCAGCAGGACCGCTACCTCCGCCTTTGTGAAAGGAGGAGCACTGCCCTGTAAAATGACCTCCAGCAGGCCACAAATGTGCATGTGTCCACTCAAATGGTCCGAAACAGATTTCATGAAAGTGGTATTACAGCCCAACACCGTGCAGGACGTTTAGCATTTGCCAGAGAACAACTAAGATTGGCAAATTCGCCACTGTCGCCCTGTGCTCAGATGAAAGCAGGTTCACACTGAGCACATGTGACATACGTGACAGAGTCTGGAGACGCTGTGGAGAATGTTCTGCTTCCTGCAACATCCTCCAGCATGACCAGTTTGGCGGTGAGTCAGTAATGATGTGGTGAGGCATTTCTTTGGGGGGCCGCACAGCCCTTCATGTGCTTGCTAGAGGTAGCCTGACTGCCATTATGTTCCCAGATGAGATCTTCAGACCCCTTGTGAGACCATATGCTGGTGCGGTTGGCCCTGGGTTCCTCTTAATGCAAGACAATGCTAGACCTCATGTGGCTGGAGTGTGTCAGCAGTTCCTGCAAGAGGAAGGCATTGATGCTATGGACTAGCCCGCCCATTCCCCAGACCTGAATTGGAATTAGGGTTGGACAACCTGGGAATTGACTGGGCTAGGACTGACATTCCAACTCATAAGCTTACTGTTATAATTTAGTTCAGGGACCTTTATTATAAGATCCTTGCCCGGTGCTACCAGACTCCAGAAAGACTTCATAGGTATTATACTACAGCAGGGGTCTCAAACTGGTGGCCCTCCAGATGTTAAAACTTCAACTCCCAGCATGCCTGGACAGCAGTTGGCTGCAGCTAACAACATTTGTGTCCAATCCCGCCCGCTTCTGCTAAAAAGGGTGTCCAATCTGCTAACATAGGAATGTATAGACACTAGGGTGCAATGCTCTTCACCCTCATATAGGAATGTACTATATATATTAGGGTGTAGAGCATTGCACCCTAGTGTCTATACATTTCCATATGAGGGGTATGGGGGTGCAATGCTCTGCAAATACCCTCATGTATATAGCAGTGTGTAAACATTGCATCCTAGTGTCTGTAGAATACACCCCCCCCCCCCCATTTGTATAGCAGTGTGTGTAGTGTACACATTCCTATACAGGTGTGCAGAGCATTGCACCCTAGTCTGTACACTGTTATACACAAGAGGGTATGTGCACTGCAGACTGCAGAGCATTGCACCCTAGTGTCTGTAGTACAGACAGACACTAGGGTGCAATGCTCTGCACATACCCCTGTGGTGAGGGTGTGATGAAGGGCAGATGTTATTACCCTAGGGGCAGATGGCATTAACCCCTTGTATTCGTGATGCCAGGGCATGGTTAACCTCTGCACCACCCGAGGTATGGCTGCTGAATCCTGGGCTAGGCGCGGGGCAAATAATGACTCAGTTGCCAGTTACGAAACAACGGCAGCTTTAATCAGGCAGACAGATGGAATAGTCTTTATAGCTCAGTTAGGCCCAAGGAGGTGACCAGTGACTTTAGAGACTTGAGGGCTCGCTGGGACTTGTAGTGGACTTGGATAGAATGCTGCAGACCCACACTGAATTTAGACAGATTTGACTGACTAGACTTCACCCCTTGTGTAGCTTACCAGGCTTTGACGTTGACCTGTGGGGCACTTGATGATGGAAGCGTGACTAGGCCTTTGGTCTCCTCAGGACACCAGGCACTCTCAGGTCTTGACTGTTCCTCAGCATGTACTCAAGAGCGCTAGCTAGCTCCTCCCTGGGTTTATAAGGGAGCAATTTGGAGGACTCTGATAGATCACCACACAAGTCACCTGGTCACTGACACCTTCCCTGGTTACATGACTTGCTAATAACATTTAATGGCATATGAACATCATAAAGACAATCTCATACGTAACATAAGGCACTTATTAACCATTTAAAATACATATAATGAGGGTAGACTCAGGGGGCACTGAAATAGAGTCTGCCACACAGGACAGAAACTCATGCAACTCCTGTACTGGGCCACCACATCCCCATGTGTATAGCAGTGTGTGTGCACTCAGAGTCCTTCTATAGACAGGGAGGTATGTACAGAGCATTGCACCCCAATGTATGTAGAAGACACTAGGGTGCAATGCTCTGCAGTGCACTTACCCCCATGTGAATAGCAGTGCACTACTGACTGCAGAAGCCCTGGGACTGGGACAGTTACTTGTCTTGCAATAACATTGGTGGCAGTGTGGAATCGGATTTAAGCATGAGCCCGCCCCAGGCCCGGACCCTGGCCGCGTTATATAGCCTCAGCTGACCTACTGGGTCCGGCAGCAGGTGAAGAGGGAGCCGAGGGTGGTGTGGTATCCATGATGACGATCCTCCAGGGCAGGTGCGTGCTCCCCAAAATGGCGGCGCGGCGGGGGAGGAGACTGGGACAATCTTCTAGTGTTGTGCCTGCCGGTGAGTTTTGTCAGTGGGGCTAACTGAGAGTCCGGACTCGGAGTACTTATTTTATTGAGGCTGCTGCGGGATTTTGAAGGATTTGCGGGACCGCAGGCATAACGCCTGACCGCCCGCCCGCAGCAGCCTTCTGACCGTCCGCACCCGCACGTATTGGATTTGGTCCCACGGGATCCCAATTCCAATGTTGGGCTCTAGTTCGCAGACTCTGGCAAAAGGTTTTTAAATCAAATAACTACTTACATGATATGTAAGTGCAGCCAACCCCGTAGCCCTACTGACCGTCTTTCAAGGCTTGCTAGACAAAGCTAGAAGTGGATCTTTTTATAGCTACCAGACCGTTCATACCTAGTTTATGGAAATCCGTAACCCTTCCTATACAATATGGGTTGAAGCATTAGACCAGCTCCATAGGATGGAGGATTTATGTTGAGATAATAATGGACCAGTGCTCTTCTATACCATGTAGTCTGTCTGGGCAATGTTTAGAGAGTCTATACTTCGAGTTGGGATGTCTTCAGGTATGTGCCCTGTTAAATTACATTACCGATGGAAAATCAATCAAGTACACAATACTCCCCTTAATTTCTACAACGCCTTTCCCTCCCTTATGTGTTTTTCTTATCATTTAGGTTGTCTGAAATCTCCCCCCCCCCCCCCCCCCCCCCATATTCACAGACAGGATTACTCGAATATATGGAACAAAAATGTAAGTGTAAAAATTAGCCGATGAACTATAAGGTTGACAAATTGTTATGAATGTAGCAATAATATTAATCCCCGACAAGTGGTGAATATAAAAAAAAAAGTGTTATTATTTTCTCTTTGTGATAACCAAAAATAATAGAAATATATTGAACAGTACTCGTTGTAAGCAAAGTATTGGGGGTGTTAGAAGTTTATAAACTTAGAGTGAACATAAAGTGGAAGATTTTCTGACTCGTTTCATGAGCTTTTCCTGTAATAATCTAAATGTTCACCAGGGCAGAAAGGATATTTTTGGCTCATCGACCATCATTTACCTTTCTCTGCCGACTATGTATAATATTTATTCACGTGCCTAGGCAGCAGTATAGGGTAACATTATACAGCAAATAGAGGTTAGAAAGGTTTTCATTTTTTTTTTTTCAACATATGCCATTTCCTTTACTTGTCATTGACTTGTACAGTGGTCCCTCAAGTTACAATATTAATTGGTTCTGGGACGACCATTGTATGTTGAAACCATTGTATGTTGAGACCAGAACTCTATGGAAACCTGGTAATTGGTTCTAAAGGCACCAAAATGTCATCCAAAAATAGGAAAAAAGTAAAAAAATAATAATAATAAAGTAGATAACTATTATAGATAAAACAAGTCCTTACATATAACAGTAAGAAAGATCTGCTGGGAGCTGTAAATGACAGTCTATGTCAGTGCTTGCCAAGCAGGGAGCCTCCAGCTGTTGCAAAACTACAACACCCAGCGCTGTCCGGGCATGATGGGAGTTGTAGTTTTGCAACAGCTGGGGGCACCCTGCTTGGGAAGCACTGGTCTATGTAAAGGACAGGATCTTCTTCAGGGTCCTGTACAGTACAGGCAATGTCCTAAAAAAGTAAGATGGAGTCGCCCTCACCTGTTGTCCAAAGGAGCAGGTAACCCTGGTACAGGTAAAGTGTACAGAACATGTAATACCTCCCTGTACTGTAGGGGGCGCTACCAGACATCAGTCAGTGCATACACTTCAGTAATACAGGGGTTTTACCAGCGAATGCCCATTCTGATTGGTCAGTTCTTCCAGCCAATGACATATTTCACAGATCTGGACTGTCTGTACATTGTATGTTGAGTCTGGTTTCAACTTACAATGGTCCAGAAAAGACCATTGTATGTTGAAACTATTGTATGTTGAGGCCATTGTAAGTTGAGGGATCACTGTATTTAGTTACCAACGATTCACAAGTCTTATTTATCAGCATTATTTACATATGAGTAATGTCAGAACTATTAAGTGTACTTAATTAAACAATTATTATTACAAGCATACTTCTATATATATGCAGATTCCTGGAACACAGGGTTGCATTTCAGGTCTAAAAGGTGACAGCAAAACAGAGTAAGCAATTTCTATCTTATTATGTTTCTTTATGGATGGTTTCATACAGTGTTTTTTGTGGCACTTTGTTGCCATTTATTCCTTTGTTTTTCTATCCAAAAACACATCTATAGCCAGATGTTAAGTGAAAGTTTACAGTAAAATAGTAAATGTTTATTAAGCCAATACTACGAAAAAATTGGCTTCACACCACGATTTGACCTTCCGATGCATAGATACGATTTCGGAAGCTCAAATCGCCTGAAATCGTATCTGTGCAGGGACAGGTACTGACAGATACGGAGCCATTAACTATTATGGGGCTGCGGACCCAATGGTAGTCAGCTAGTGATTTCTAAGCATGTCAGATGACACAGACTGAAAATTGTGGTCTGCTACGGTTTTCAGTCTGTGTAAAAAATCTGACATGCTGAGAAAATGACCAGATTGTAGTCACTAGCAGACTACGATCGGGTCCGCAGCCCCATAATAGTTAATGGCTCCGTATCTGTCAGTACCTGTCCCTGCACAGATACGATTTCAGGCAATTTGAGCTTCCGAAATCGTATCTATGCATCAGAATGTCAAATCGTGGTGTGAAGTTCAGCCTTAAAGGGGTACTCCGCCCCTGGCATCTTATCCCCTATCCAAAGGGGAGTTAGATCGCCGCGGTTGCGCTGCTGGGGACCCCGGGGATCGCCGCTGCGGCACCCCAACATCAATACTGCACAGAGCGAGTTCGCTCTGTGCGTAATGACGGGCGATACAGGGGCTGGAGCAGCGTGACGTCATGACTCCGCCCCTCATGACATCACGGCCCGTCCCCTCAGTGCAAGTCTATGGCAGGGGGCGTGATGACTGCCATGCCCCCTCCCATAGACTTGTATTGACGGGGGCGGGCCGTGACGTCACGAGGGGCGGAGCCGTGCTGTAACGATGCTCCAGCCCCTGTATTGCCCGTCATTACATGCAGAGCGATCTCGCTCTGCGCAGTAATGATAGCAGGGTGCTGCACCAGCGATCCCCGGGGTCCCCAGCAGTGGGACCCTGGCGATATGACATCTCATCCCCTATCCATGTGGTTCATGGATAGGCAAGATCAAAGAGTTATTCTGAGATCAAAAGTTATTCTCTGTCTACTAGCTGATCAGTGGGGGTCTGACTGCTGGGACCACCACAGATCATGAGAATGGAGATCAGTTTTCCCGAAGTGAATGGAGCAGCAGTGCACATGCTTGACCACTGTCCATTCATTCTCTATGGGTTTTCCATGCTTGGCATACAGAATGAATGGAGCATTGGCTGAGCGAGTGTGCTGCATACACTCAGAACAGCTGACCTCCATTGTCATGATCAGGATTTGGACCTTTTTTTTTTTTTTTACCAATCAGTTCATTCTTTCCTATCCTGTGAATAGGGGATAACTTTTACCTTGGAATAGCCCCTTTGAGAGACGACCATCCATAAATCGTGCTATACGTCAGTCATGGTAAATTTTTCCCAGTGTGTTATTTTTTGGGTCATTTTTCTAAAGTTTTTTTTTTTTTTTTTTGCAATGCAACATGCTCTGTGTATGGCTTATTTTTCTAGCATTGTTCTCGTACTCTTCTTTATATGAAATGAGAAACAACACGAAAAATGCATAATACAAATGTTTGGAATTGGGAAAAAAAAGCACCACACTTAAAATTCATGACTTTTTATACACATAGAAAAAAATCAGGGTGGCCTAAGGCTATGTTCACGTGATGGAAGTTCCATGCAGAATTCCGCACAGAGATTCCACAGCAGCAGAGTCCCATTGAATTCAAAGGGATTTTGCTGCATTGTTCACATAGCAGTTTTCTCCCACCGGAAACATCTCGCATGGAAATTCAAATTCCGGTGTCTGCAGAAAGAATAGACATATCTACTTTTTCTACGGACTCCGCACGGAAGTGCATTGCCGTCTGAGACCACACATTCCTGAGTGGTCCTAGCGCTAGCACGTTCTGCTGGAGCTCCGCTGTCAGGGCAATGTCATTGCCCGTGTGAACATGGCCTAAAGCTACTTTTTTATGATTCTGTACATAGTCCCAGTGGTCTCGCCATATTGACCAAATACTAGATGGCAACCTCTAGGTAAACATCACTGCAAGGATTAGTAGATGTCATTGTCAGGACATCGGACTGTATCCTCCAAGTATTTCCAATTGCAGTCCAGCTCCTCAGGATATTCATTTGAATTGCAGTGTATACCAACCTCAGATGAGAGCTGCGGCAGAATTTTAATTGTTACGCAGCAGCCAGAACAGATGTCTCTGTAGGATAAATGGAGCAATAAAGATTGTATTACAGATTTTGGATAGTAGCACTTCGTTTATAATGAAGTGTTCCTCTCTGTGACTTAGAAGCTCCTGCTTCAACCTCAAGTAAATCTTTGGTCTGAAGACTGAGACTTCTGAGCTCTACCTGAGTTATATGCAAATAAACCATCATAAAAAAGTGCTGATAGTTTGTTTTATTGTTTGTGCATAGGAAGCATAAAGCATATGGGCACCTTTATAAAACAGTTTTAAGAACCAGGTTGTTTGCATGTAGTGCTGATGAATTCCAAAACTTTGGAACCTGCATGCTACCTGCAATGGAAACGCTATCACAGGACATGCTTCCATGTAATACAGTGTTTCTCAAGCGCGGTCCTCAAGACCCCCAACAGGTCATGTTTTCAGTTTTTCCTTAGTCTTTCACAAGGGATATAATTATAGTCAGCGAATCACTCATATCACCTGTGAAAGACTAAGGAATTCCTGAAAACATGACCTGTTGGGGGGACTTTAGGACTGCGCTTGAGAAACATTGATGTAATGGACCTAGTTGGAATAGGGAGCAGAGCCGACCCGACCCATTAAAAGTGGGCCTCCCTGTAAACCCCTCACACCAATCAGTCATAATATTTTGAAACAATGTCAATCTTAGGCAACAAGTGAAGAGTCATTTCTTGAAGTTAAAGGGGTACTCCGCCCCTAGATATTATATCTCCCTATTCAAACGATAAGTAATAAGATGTCTGATTGTGGGGGTCCGGCTGGTGGGACCCCTCTGCGATCTCCTGCCCAGTACCCCAACATTCTGAGAATTTATGTTCAGAATGCCGGTTTTAGGCGGTTGTGACGTCACTTCCCCTTCATTCATGTCTTTAGGAGGGGGCGTAACGGTTGTATTTGCTCGATGTCTTGGGGCAGAGTACCCCTTTTAATCTGGACTGCTTTCACTAGTTGTGATAGCGAGACGTCTGGGTCAAAGAATCTCTAAAATGGCATGTTTTATGGGGTGTTTCAGTTTATGAACCTGTTAGTACCTGTAGTTAGTAGTTAGCAGTTAGTACCTACCAAAAGTGGCTCAAGGAAGTTCAACTGGTGAGACAGCAGTAAGGTCATGGGCACCCGTCTAGTTCAATCTCCGAAACAAGCTACTGTAGCACAGACTGAAATTTTTTTATGTTAAAAAGACTTAAGAACACATGGAATCACAGCTTGCTATGTATGAGGCTGTGAAACTGCAGACCAGTCAATTCTACCCATTGACCACTGATGACTGCCAAAAGTGCAAACAATGGGCACATGAGAAGTGGACAATGGAGCAGTGAATAACAAGGGTCTGATTTGATGAATCAGGTTTTCTTTTACATATTTGTAGATGTCTGGGTACATATGTGAGAGTTACCTAGGGGAAAAGATGGCACCAATATGCAATATGGGAATAAAACAAGCTAAGGAGGCAATGTCCTACTCAGTATAGACGTCTGCTGGGAAACCTTCAGTCCTGACATTCATGTTGGTTACTTTTACACTCACCACCTATCTTAAATGGGCACTGTCACCAATAATTTTTTTGATATGTTGTAGTACTTATGTACTATAACATATCTCTAAAATAAAAATTTTATTTTATTTTTTTTTTTCATTAAAATGGTTTAATTTACATTTAAAAACCGGCCACTAGGGGTCTCCCTCCTAGTGGTTGGCTGCAGCTTGGTGTGACGTCAAGCTTGAATTCGGACCGATGCTGGCCAGGCATCGGTCCGAATTCAGTCAGGCTGCGCTCGCTCCCTGCCTGTCAATCAGACAGGCGGGAGCGATCGCTTTGAAGGAAGAGGATGCGCGCAGGTTCCCAGGCCTCGCATGCCAGCTCCCGGGGACAGGTAAAATATTATGCGCAACTGCTGCTAAGCAGCAGCTCCGCTGTAACTGTTCTCACTGCTTATTCTTTTGTGGGGGGGGGGAGAGTGGGTTGAGCGGAGCGGCGCAACTGGGCCAGGGGGGTTGCGGGCTGCGCGGCGGGGAGTGGGAGGTGCGGCCATCACAGATACGGTGTTCACCTATACAGTATGCCCCAAGTTGTTTCCCCACTACAACTCCCAGCATGTCCTGACAGCCAATAGATGTCAGAGCAAGCTGGGAGTTGTAGTGGGGAAACAGCTGGAGGTACACTGAATAGGTGAACTAAGGGCGGAAGTGTGCCCCTCCAGCAGGCATCAGTGACGTTGTGCCTGCTGGAGAAGTCTGCCTGGTAGTGAGCACACTACCAGGCAGACAAAAGGCATTTTTAATATGTTAAAAAAAAAGGATGGTGGGAGCCGCCCTTTAACATTGTGCAGACCATGAAAACAGTATTCCCCGATGACAGTAGCTTCTTTCTGCAGGATAATGCTCCCTGCCATACTTTGAAATAGTTCAGAAGTAGTTTAAGGAACATGCTGGAAAAATATATATCTGTTTATGGAAACCCTACTTCACAATATACAGGCCATTTTTCTAAAATGTAATGCAGTTGCTCTAGAAATAAAAGACTCTAGCCTGTCCTAATTCCCTCAGAGTTGCCATTCTGATGTTACTCTCTCCTGGCTCCATCCTTCAGCTATCCTGCATATTTTTACATTACCATCCAAGATCATTTGAATCTATTAGGTTAAGGTGGATGGTTATCACAGAGTATAATTCTAACCCTGTGTACACTAAGTGCACATAGTACCTATGTACAGTGATCCCTTAACCTACAATGGCCTCAACATACAATAGTTTCAACATACAATGGTCTTTTCTGGACCATTGTAAGTTGAAACCAGACTCAACATACAATGCTACGGAAAATCCAGATCTGTGCAACGTGTCAATGGCCGGAAGAACCGCCAAATCAGAATGGGCAATTTACTGGTAAAACCCCTGTATTACTGAAGCGTATGCACTGACTGATGTCTGGTAGCGTCCACTTCAGTACAGGGAGGTATTACATGTTCTGTACTCTTTACCTGTACCAGGGTTACCTGCTCCTTTGGACACCAGGTGAGGGCGACTCAATTTTACTTTTTTAGGACATTGCGTGTACTGTACAGGACCCTGAAGAAGCTCCTGTCCTCTACATAGACCAGTGTTTCCCAAGCAGGGTGCCCCCAGCTGTTGCAAAACTACAACTCCCAGCATGCCCGGACAGCCTTTGGCTGTCCGGGCATGCTGGGTGTTGTAGTTTTGCAACAGCTGGAGGCTCCCTGCTTGGGAAGCACTGATATAGACAGTGATTTACAGCTCCCAGCAGATCTTTCTTACTGTTATATGTAAGGACTTGCTTTATCTGTATTAGTTATATACTTTTTTTTATTTAATTTTTTTCACTTTTTTCCTATTTTTGGATGACATGCTGGTGCCTTTAGAACCAATTACCAGGTTTCCACAGAGTTCTGGTCTCAACATACAATGGTTTCAACATACAATGGTCGCCCTGGAACCAGCCTTTGGCTGTCCGGGCATGCTGGGAGTTGTAGTTTTGCAACAGCTGGAGGCTCCCGGCTTGGGAAACACGGACATAGACAGTGATTTACAGCTCCCAGCAGATCTTTCTTTCTTTTAAGGATTTGCTTTATCTATATTAGTTATCTACTTATTTTTCTTTAATCCTGACTTTTTCCTATTTTTGGATGACATTTTGGGGCTTCAGAACCAATTACCAGGTTTCCATAGAGTTCTGGTCTCAACATACAATGGTTTCAACATACAATATTAATTGGTTCCAGGACGACCATTGTAACTTGATGGACCACTGTACATACAGCATTATCAGCATCCAATTGGTTGTTATGGGTTCTTATTATATCCATAAATTGCAACCCCCACTCCATGTCACTTTGTGCAACTACCTACCCGCCTTATGCTTTGTCACTGCTTGTAACATAAAAAACACAATAAAGAAATATACAGCTCCCTTCTGTGTTTATAGCCAAGGAGGGAAGGGAAGAAATGGTGCAAATTTGGAGCACCCCCTTCTAACCATACCCCTGGGAGAACAGCACAATGGGACGTTTTTAGAAATGGAATTACTTTCATGAATATAGTGCAGTATATAGAGATTTGAGAAATTGGACCTTCCCTTCAATAGATCCTAGCTTAGACAGGGGGAACGTCTCAGAATTGGAAGTCCCAAATATAAGACATTTATGTAGTATTGTGCAGTTATGCCATAAATGCCAACGGCTGGACAATGAAATATGTATACAGTGGTCCCTCAAGTTACAATATTAATTGGTTCTAGGACGACCATTGTATGTTGAAACCATTGTATGTTGAGACCAGAACTCTATGGAAACCTGGTAATTGGTTCTAAATGTCATCCAAAAATAGGAAAAAGTGAGAATTAAATAAAAAAAAGTATATAACTAATATAGATAAAGCAAGTCCTTACATATAAAAGTAATAAAGATCTGCTGGGAGCTGTAAATCACTGTCTATGTCAGTGTTTCCCAAGCAGGGAGCCTCCAGCTGTTGCAAAACTACAACTCCCAGCATGCCCGGACAGCCAAAGGCTGTCCGGGCATGCTGGGAGTTGTAGTTTTGCAACAGCTGGGGGCACCCTGCTTGGGAAGCACTGGTCAATGTAGAGGACAGGAGCTTCTTCGGGGTCCTGTACAGTACACACAGTGTCCTAAAAAAGTAACATGGAGCCGCCCTCACCTGGTGTCCAAAGCAGCAGCTAATCCTGGTAAAGGTAAAGTGTACAGAACATGTTATACCTCTCTGTACTGTAGGGGGCGCTACCAGACACCAGTCAGTGCATACGCTTCAGTAATACAGGAGTTTTACCAGTAAATGCCCATTCTGATTGGTCAGTTCATTGACATGTTTCACAGATCTGGACTGTCCATAGCATTGTATGTTGAGTCTGGTTTCAACTTACAATGGTCCAGAAAAGGCCATTGTATGTTGAAACTATTGTATGTTGAGGCCATTGTAAGTTGAGGGATCACTGTATGTGAAAGATTTAGCAAGCTCCTCGATATAAAGTTATGCTTGTTTTAGGCCAATACTGTGTTATAGTAGAATCGTGGAAAGAAGATCCTGTAGAATGTAGCGGTTAAAGACTTTTCATGACTTGCTGAATTCAGCTCACATTTTGGCCCTTGTATTAATGGACGTTTGTCTTCATTTGTTGAAGAACAATTCACAGTAAATGTTCCCACTGCTCAATTTGTTATTTCTGCCCCTTGCTCCCACGTAGCAGAACATTCCACCCATGGCTCAAGAAATTGCCAAAAATATCCCAGATTAACTAAAGCTAAGAAAGGTTTTTATCACCGACATGTTGAATTATAAAGGGTATTACCTAAAAAGGTAACAATTTGAACAAAGCTTTTTTTGGTGTATTTTTCTTTGTAATAATATGTCTGCCAATTCCATCTGCATGAGTAGAGTCTGTCTGCCTGTTGTGTTGATATCTTGATCCCGTCACTGCTCAGAGTTCAGGCAACATACAGCTGTGTTTTAATGGGTCTTGAAAGTACAGAAAGTACAGCCGGGGGTTAAATTCTTAGTTCTGTTGATCTTAGTAAATTGTGTAATGAATGAAATGTTTCAGTGCATGCTACTGGACATCCTGGCCGCGTCTTTGCGCGCAGAACATTGATGTGCTCTGACATTGAAAGCTTGTACAGGCCATAGCTAAAGCTGATTATAAAATATGTCTCTACATAAATGCAGAAATGACATACAGCTACACTGATAAACAGATTTGCTGCCGCACTTCAGCTATAATGCATACAGTGGGAATCAAAAGTTTGGGCACCACAGGTAAAAATTTGTATTAATGTGCATAAAGAAGCCAAGGAAAGATGGAAAAATCTCCAAAAGGCATCAAATTACAGATTAGACATTCTTATAATATGTCAACAAAAGTTAGATTTTATTTCCATCATTTACACTTTCAAAATAACAGAAAACAAAAAATGGTGTCTGCAAAAGTTTGGGCACCCTGCAGAATTTATAGCATGCACTGCCCCCTTTGCAAAGCTGAGACCTGCCAGTGTCATGGATTATTCTCAATCATCATCTGGGAAGACCAGGTGATGTCAATCTCAAAGGTTTTAAATGCCCAGACTCATCTGACCTTGCCCCAACAATCAACACCATGGGTTCTTCTAAGCAGTTGTCTAGAAATCTGAAACTGAAAATAGTTGACGCTCACAAAGCTGGAGAAGGCTATAAGAAGATAGCAAAATGTTTTCAGATGTCAATATCCTCTGTTCGGAATGTAATTAAGAAATGGCAGTCATCAGGAACAGTGGAAGTTAAAGCAAGATCTGGAAGACCTAGAAAAATATCAGACAGAACAGCTCACAGGATTGTGAGAAAAACAATTCAAAACCCACGTTTGACTGCACAATCCCTCCAGAAAGATCTGGCAGACACTGGAGTTGTGGTACACTATTCGACTATAAAGAGATACTTGTACAAATATGGTCTTGATGGAAGAGTTGTCACGATGCCGGCTGGCAGGAGGTGGATCCTCTGTGCCAGAGAGGGATTGGTGTGGACCGTGCTAGTGGACCGGTTCTAAGTCACTACTGGTTTTCACCAGAGCCCGCCGCAAAGCGGGATGGTCTTGCTGCGGCGGTAGTGACCAGGTCGTATCCACTAGCAACGGCTCAACCTCTCTGACTGCTGAAGATAGGCGCGGTACAAGGGAGTAGACAGAAGCAAGGTCGGACGTAGCAGAAGGTCGGGGCAGGCAGCAAGGATCGTAGTCAGGGGCAACGGCAGGAGGTCTGGAACACAGGCTAGGAACACACAAGGAAACGCTTTCACTGGCACAATGGCAACAAGATCCGTCGAGGGAGTGCAGGGGAAGTGAGGTATACATAGGGAGTGCACAGGTGAACACACTAATTAGAACCACTTGCGCCAATCAGCGGCGCAGTGGCCCTTTAAATCGCAGAGACCCGGCGCGCGCGCGCCCTAGGGAGCGGGGCCGCGCGCGCCGGGACAGGACCGACGGAGAGCGAGTCAGGTACGGGAGCCGGAGTGCGCATCGCGAGCGGGCGCCACCCGCATCGCGAATCGCATCCCGGCTGGAGGCGGTATCGCAGCGCACCGGGTCAGTGGATCTGACCGGAGCGCTGCAGTAGCGAGAGTGTAGCGAGCGCTCCGGGGAGGAGCGGGGACCCGGAGCGCTCGGCGTAACAGTACCCCCCCTTGGGTCTCCCCCTCTTCTTAGAGCCTGAGAACCTGAGGAGCAGACTTTTGTCTAGGATATTGTCCTCAGGTTCCCAGGATCTCTCTTCAGGACCACAACCCTCCCAATCGACCAAAAAAAAAGTTTTCCCTCTGACCTTCTTGGAGGCCAGTATCTCCTTTACGGAGAAGATGTCCGAGGAGCCGGAAACAGGAGTGGGAGAAACAAGTTTGGGAGAGAAACGGTTGATGATGAGTGGTTTAAGAAGAGAAACGTGAAAGGCATTAGGAATACGAAGAGAAGGAGGAAGAAGAAGTTTGTAAGAGACAGGATTAATCTGGCACAAAATTTTGAAAGGACCAAGATAGCGTGGTCCCAATTTGTAGCTAGGGACACGGAAGCGGACATATTTAGCGGAGAGCCATACCTTGTCTCCAGGAGAAAAAATGGGGGGAGCTCTTCTTTTCTTATCAGCAAACTTCTTCATGCGTGATGAAGCCTGTAAGAGAGAATTTTGGGTCTCTTTCCATATGGTGGAAAGATCACAAGATATTTCATCCACAGCGGGCAAACCAGAGGGCAAGGGAGTAGGGAGGGGGGGAAGAGGGTGACGGCCGTACACCACGAAAAATGGGGATTTGGAGGAAGATTCAGAGACTCTGAAGTTATACGAGAATTCGGCCCATGGTAGAAGATCTGCCCAGTCATCCTGGCGGGAGGAAACAAAATGCCGTAAATAATCACCCAGGACCTGGTTAATTCTTTCTACTTGCCCATTGGATTGAGGATGATAGGCAGAAGAAAAGTTTAATTTAATCTTGAGTTGTTTACAGAGAGCCCTCCAGAATTTTGACACGAATTGGACGCCTCTGTCCGAGACGATCTGCGTGGGCAACCCGTGAAGACGAAAAATGTGTACAAAAAATTGTTTTGCCAACTGAGGCGCTGAAGGGAGACCAGGAAGAGGGATGAAATGTGCCATCTTGGAGAATCGATCAACGACCACCCAAACAACAGTGTTGCCACGGGATGGGGGTAAGTCTGTAATAAAGTCCATACCAATCAGAGACCAAGGCTGTTCGGGGACAGGCAGAGGATGAAGAAGACCAGCGGGCTTCTGGCGAGGAGTCTTATCCCGGGCACAGACAGTGCAGGCTCGCACAAAATCCACAACATCCGTCTCCAGAGTCGGCCACCAATAGAAACGAGAGATGAGTTGCACGGTTTTCTTGATGCCCGCATGACCTGCGAGATGGGAGGAGTGACCCCATTTGAGGATTCCGAGGCGTTGGCGTGGAGAGACGAAGGTCTTCCCTGGAGGAGTTTGCCTGATGGAGGCTGGAGAAGTGGAGATCAGGCAGTCAGGAGGAATGATGTGTTGCGGAGAGAGCTCTACTTCCGAGGCATCCGAGGAACGAGAGAGAGCATCGGCCCTAATGTTCTTATCGGCAGGCCGAAAGTGAATTTCAAAATTAAATCGGGCAAAGAACAGAGACCACCTGGCCTGGCGAGGATTCAGCCGTTGGGCAGACTGGAGATAGGAGAGGTTCTTGTGATCGGTGTAAATAATAACTGGAAATCTTGATCCCTCCAGCAGATGCCTCCATTCCTCAAGTGCTAATTTAATGGCTAGTAGCTCTCGATCCCCGATGGAGTAGTTCCTCTCCGCCGGAGAGAAGGTCCTAGAAAAAAAAACCACAAGTAACAGCATGCCCGGAAGAATTTTTTTGTAGAAGGACCGCTCCAGCTCCTACTGAGGAGGCATCAACCTCCAATAGGAAGGGTTTAGATGGGTCAGGTCTGGAGAGCACGGGAGCCGAAGAAAAGGCAGACTTGAGCTGTTTAAAGGCGTCTTCCGCTTGAGGAGGCCATGACTTAGGATTGGCATTCTTTTTGGTTAAAGCCACGATAGGAGCCACAATGGTAGAAAAATGTGGAATAAATTGTCTGTAATAATTGGCGAACCCCAAAAAACGTTGGATAGCACGGAGTCCGGAGGGGCGTGGCCAATCTAAGACGGCAGAGAGTTTGTCTGGATCCATTTGTAGTCCCTGGCCAGAGACCAAGTATCCTAGGAAAGGAAGAGATTGACATTCAAACAGACATTTCTCCATTTTGGCATAAAGTTGATTGTCACGAAGTCTCTGAAGAACCATGCGGACATGCTGGCGGTGTTCTTCTAGGTTGGCAGAAAAAATCAGGATATCGTCCAGATACACAACAACACAGGAATATAAGAGATCACGAAAAATTTCATTAACAAAGTCTTGGAAGACGGCAGGGGCGTTGCACAGGCCAAAGGGCATGACCAGATACTCAAAGTGTCCATCTCTAGTGTTAAATGCCGTTTTCCATTCATCCCCCTCTCTGATGCGGATGAGATTATAAGCACCTCTTAAGTCCAGTTTGGTAAAGATGTGGGCACCTTGGAGGCGATCAAAGAGTTCAGAGATGAGAGGTAGGGGGTAGCGGTTCTTTACCGTGATTTTATTAAGACCGCGGTAGTCAATGCAAGGACGTAGGGAGCCATCTTTTTTGGACACAAAGAAAAATCCGGCTCCGGCAGGAGAGGAGGATTTGCGGATAAAGCCCTTTTTTAAATTTTCCTGGATGTACTCAGACATAGCAAGAGTCTCTGGGGCAGAGAGAGGATAAATTCTGCCCCGGGGTGGAGTAGTGCCCGGGAGGAGGTCAATAGGACAGTCATAAGGCCTGTGAGGAGGTAGAATCTCAGCTTGTTTTTTGCAAAAAACATCCGCAAAGTCCATATAGGCCTTAGGGAGACCGGTTACAGGGGGAACCACAGGGTCACGGCAAGGAGAACTGGGAACCAGTTTAAGGCAGTCCTTGAAACAAGAGGAACCCCAACTCTTGATCTCCCCAGTGGACCAATCCAGGGTTGGGGAATGGTGTTGAAGCCAGGGTAGTCCGAGGAGAATTTCGGAAGTGCAATTGGGGAGGACCAAAAACTCAATTTTCTCGTGATGAGGTCCGATGCACATTAGGAGAGGCTCCGTGCGGAAACGTATGGTACAGTCCAATTTTTCATTGTTAACACAATTGATGTAGAGGGGTCTGGCGAGACTGGTCACCGGGATGTTGAACCTGTTGATGAGAGAGGCCAAAATAAAATTTCCTGCAGATCCGGAATCCAAGAAGGCCATAGTAGAGAAGGAGAAGGTAGAGGCAGATATCCGCACAGGCACAGTAAGACGTGGAGAAGCAGAGTTGACATCAAGGACTGTCTCACCTTTGTGCGGAGTCAGCGTACGTCTTTCCAGGCGGGGAGGATGGATAGGACAATCCTTCAGGAAGTGTTCGGTACCGGCACAGTACAGGCAGAGATTCTCCATGCGGCGTCGTGTCCTCTCTTGAGGTGTCAGGCGAGACCGGTCGACCTGCATAGCCTCCACGGCGGGAGGCACAGGAACGGATTGCAGGGGACCAGAGGAGAGAGGAGCCGGGGAGAAAAAACGCCTCGTGCGAACAAAGTCCATATCCTGGCGGAGCTCCTGACCCCTTTCGGAAAAACGCATGTCAATGCGAGTGGCTAGATGAATGAGTTCATGTAGGTTAGCAGGGATTTCTCGTGCGGCCAGAACATCTTTAATGTTGCTGGATAGGCCTTTTTTAAAGGTCGCGCAGAGGGCCTCATTATTCCAGGATAGTTCAGAAGCAAGAGTACGGAATTGTACGGCGTACTCGCCAACGGAAGAATTACCCTGGACCAGGTTCAACAGGGCAGTCTCAGCAGAAGAGGCTCGGGCAGGTTCCTCAAAGACACTTCGAATTTCCGAGAAGAAGGAGTGTACAGAGGCAGTGACGGGGTCATTGCGGTCCCAGAGCGGTGTGGCCCATGACAGGGCTTTTCCAGACAGAAGGCTGACTACGAAAGCCACCTTAGACCTTTCAGTAGGAAACTGGTCCGACATCATCTCCAAGTGCAGGGAACATTGAGAAAGAAAGCCACGGCAAAATTTAGAGTCCCCATCAAATTTATCCGGCAAGGATAGTCGTAGGCCTGAAGCGGCCACTCGCTGCGGAGGAGGTGCAGGAGCTGGCGGAGGAGATGATTGCTGAAGCTGTGGTAGTAGCTGCTGTAGCATCACGGTCAGTTGAGACAGCTGGTGGCCTTGTTGCGCTATCTGTTGTGACTGCTGGGCGACCACCGTGGTGAGGTCGGCGACAACTGGCAGAGGGACTTCAGCGGGATCCATGGCCGGATCTACTGTCACGATGCCGGCTGGCAGGAGGTGGATCCTCTGTGCCAGAGAGGGATTGGCGTGGACCGTGCTAGTGGACCGGTTCTAAGTCACTACTGGTTTTCACCAGAGCCCGCCGCAAAGCGGGATGGTCTTGCTGCGGCGGTAGTGACCAGGTCGTATCCACTAGCAACGGCTCAACCTCTCTGACTGCTGAAGATAGGCGCGGTACAAGGGAGTAGACAGAAACAAGGTCGGACGTAGCAGAAGGTCGGGGCAGGCAGCAAGGATCGTAGTCAGGGGCAACGGCAGGAGGTCTGGAACACAGGCTAGGAACACACAAGGAAACGCTTTCACTGGCACAATGGCAACAAGATCCGGCGAGGGAGTGCAGGGGAAGTGAGGTATACATAGGGAGTGCACAGGTGAACACACTAATTAGAACCACTTGCGCCAATCAGCGGCGCAGTGGCCCTTTAAATCGCAGAGACCCGGCACGCGCGCGCCCTAGGGAGCGGGGCCGCGCGCGCCGGGACAGGACCGACGGAGAGCGAGTCAGGTACGGGAGCCGGAGTGCGCATCGCGAGCGGGCGCCACCCGCATCGCGAATCGCATCCCGGCTGGAGGCGGTATCGCAGCGCACCGGGTCAGTGGATCTGACCGGAGCGCTGCAGTAGCGAGAGTGTAGCGAGCGCTCCGGGGAGGAGCGGGGACCCGGAGCGCTCGGCGTAACAAGAGTCATCAGAAGAAAACCTCTTCTACGTCCTCACCACAAAAATCTGCATTTGAACTTTGCAAATGAACATATAGACAAGCCTGATGCATTTTGGAATCAAGTTATGTGGACCAATGAGGTTAAAATTGAACTTTTTGGCCGGAATGAGCAAAGGTACGTTTGGAGAAGAAGGGGAACAGAATTTAATGAAAAGAACCTCTGTCCAACTGTTAAGCATGGGGATGGATCAATCATGCTTTGGGGTTGTATTGCAGCCAGTAGCACAGGAAACATCTCACGAGTAAAAGGAAAAAATGGATTCAATAAAATTTCAGCAAATTTTGGATGCTAACTTGATTCCATCTGTGAAAAAGCTGAAGTTAAAGAGAGGATGGCTTTTACAAATGGATAATGATCCTAAACACACCTCAAAATCCACGGGGGATTACATCAAGAGGCGTAAACTGAAGGTTTTGCCATGGCCTTCACAATCTCCTGACCTCAACATAATTGAAAATCTATGGATAGACCTTAAAAAAGCAGTGCATGACAGACAGACCAGAAATCTCAAAGAACTGGAAGACTTTTGTAAGGAAGAATGGGCAAGGATACCTCAATCAAGAATTGAAAGACTCTTGGCTGGCTACAAAAAGCGTTTACAAGCTGTGATACTTGCCAAAGGGGTCAGTACAAGATATTAACTCTGCAGGGTGCCCAAACTTTTGCAGACGCCATTTTTTTGTTTTCTGTTATTTTGAAAGTGTAAATGATGGAAATAAAATCTAATTTTTGTTGACATATTATAAGAATGTCTAATCTGTAATTTGATTTTTGATTTTTCCATCTTTCCTTGGCTTCATATGCGCGAAATTACCGGTGATAGCCTCTGAGCGCACAAGCATCCCTGCAGTCTCAGTCCGGTGGCCACGTCCAGATAGGAGCATCGAGTCCCGTTTCCAGTGGTGAGTGCAGATATCTTTTTTCTTCTGATGCCCAATGTGAGTTGTAGGTTATTGGTTGAGCAAAGAGCATAAGGATATAAGAGCAGAGCTGTTTAAAGGTGCATTGTGGAGAGTTTTTAGTCTAATAGAGGAATTATCAATTTACTTCTGCAAAAAAAAAAAAAACAGGTTACTAGAGTAAAGACTAAACGCTAGACAGAAAGAAAAACCTACCTGCTGCATACATGATGGACTGGGAAAGAGAGTAATGGCATACATTGGATGAACCACCAGATAGATGGGTTAAAACTTCTAATCGGTCCAGTTAAAAGATTCAAACATAACAAAATAATAAACAACTGTCAATAAGGTCAATATATAATTACGTTATACCAAGGGGGTTTCTGGTAGGTGATAGTACCAGGCTATTGCAGCCACTGCTTTTGCCAAGTAACAATCAGACCTAAGACTTCTCATGACTAGTGATTATTGCATGAAGAGTGGCATTAGTTTTGGGGTAACTAGGAAAGGGTCAGGCTCCTGAGGTATAGGGGTCATCCTTTTTAGGGCAAGTGTTCTGTGTATGGTATCTGTGTCCTGCCATATGGGCTCTGCCATGTGCAGTGTATGGTCTGTGTCCCGCCATATGGGCTCTGCCATGTGCCCTGTATGCTCTGTGTCCCGCCATATGGGCTCTGCCATGTGCCCTATATGGTCTGTGTCCTGCCATATGGGCTCTGCCATGTGCCCTGTATGGTCTGTGTCCCGCCATATGGGCTCTGCCATGTGCCCTGTATGGTCTGTGTCCCGCCATATGGGCTCTGCCATGTGCCCTATATGGTCTGTGTCCTGCCATATGGGCTCTGCCATGTGCCCTGTAGGGTCTGTGTCCCGCCATATGGGCTCTGCCATGTGCCCTGTAGGGTCTGTGTCCCGCCATATGGGCTCTGCCATGTGCAGTGTATGGTCTGTGTCCCGCCATATGGGCTCTGCCATGTGCCCTATATGGTCTGTGTCCTGCCATATGGGCTCTGCCATGTGCCCTGTATGGTCTGTGTCCCGCCATATGGGCTCTGCCATGTGCCCTGTATGGTCTGTGTCCCGCCATATGGGTTCTGCCATGTGCCCTATATGGTCTGTGTCCTGCCATATGGGCTCTGCCATGTGCCCTGTAGGGTCTGTGTCCCGCCATATGGGCTCTGCCATGTGCCCTGTATGGTCTGTGTCCCGCCATATGGGCTCTGCCATGTGCCCTATAGGGTCTGTGTCCCGCCATATGGGCTCTGCCATGTGCCCTGTAGGGTCTGTATCCTGCCATATGGGCTCTGCCATGTGCCCTATATGGTCTGTGTCCTGCCATATGGGCTCTGCCATGTGCCCTGTAGGGTCTGTGTCCCGCCATATGGGCTCTGCCATGTGCCCTGTATGGTCTGTGTCCCGCCATATGGGCTCTGCCATGTGCCCTATAGGGTCTGTGTCCCGCCATATGGGCTCTGCCATGTGCCCTGTAGGGTCTGTATCCTGCCATATGGGCTCTGCCATGTGCCCTGTATGGTCTGTGTCCCGCCATATGGGCTCTGCCATGTGCCCTGTATGGTCTGTGTCCCGCCATATGGGCTCTGCCATGTGCATAAACCCTTAGTCATACATTCACCCGCAGTGTTGTGAAATATTTAATGACTTTAAAAAACAAAACCAGGAAGCCTTTTATATACAACATAAAGAAGTGGTGAAAGTAAAAGGAATTTTTTGTGTCCTTCTGACCAGTTACTGGAAATTCATTGAACCAGATTAAGGGTTTGGAAATCTCCCCCAGAGGAATGATCTGGCAGGAAGCCAATGTGCAAAAAATCCCTACTTACTGACATAATAAAGGGGGGGGGGGGGTCACATTTGACAATAATTATCTACAGGCCTCATAGTTCAGGCCCCAAGCACAGACTGTGTAGACATCATGGTCTTCATGCTATTATTCCAATGTGGACACTGTTTGCTGTACGCGCAGAGAGATTGTATTGTATACGCTGGGGCCTGTTCTATAATACTATGCAATAGACTTGGTGGGAAGTTTATTTCTATGGATCACTTTTCTACTACTCACCTCCTGAACCATGTGCTGTATTCTGACTAATGTACCCAAGGGGGAACACTTCAGTATTAGTAACAAAGAGCCTTAAAGGGGTAGTTCAGTTAAGTAAAATATCATTTATTTAATTCCCTCATGTAATGATTAATATAACTTCCTAAGCAAGTAATTAAAAGTTATGCTCCATTGCAGAGTTATATGAAGCACAAAATGTGTGAAATGCAGGAAAAGGAGCCATCCTGCGTCCACTCTGTCTCGGCTTTCTTCCCCTAACTTCCCCTGGCCCCCACCCCTGGAGACAGTCATGTGACTTTTATGCCATCTCTGAGTCCATTTAAGCCACGCCCCCAGAAGCAACTGCACAGAAGAAAGATCTGATAACTCTGAGGAAGTGAGGGGGGGGGGGGTTTACAGATGGACTTCGACTTTTTGGGAATGCTGGGAGTTATAATTTTGCAACAGATGGAGGCACCCATTTTGTGAATCATTGCTATATAGTACAGAAGATGGCAGCAGGATGGGAATGGTTGCTTAGTAACATTCTGAGGGTTGGGGCCAAGGGACTGGGGAAGAAAGCGGCAGTTAGGAGGAAGTGAGCACAGAGAGGCAGCAAAGGATGCTGGGACCTGTAGTTTAAAGACAGTATGTGGGGAAGGGAACAAGTAGGAGGGCAGAAAGGTGTATTAGAGCCACGTACAGGAGATTTAATAGGTCACAGTAGAATAATAGATGCAAGGCTAATGTCCTAAGCTGATCTAAGTTGGTGTTTTTTTTTTTTTTTTATTCCGTTCATTGGATAACCCCTTTAAAGGACATCTGTAGTGCAATATAACTTATCCCCTATCCGAAGGATAGGAGATAAGTTATAGATCACGGGGGGTCCGAGCGCTGGGGCTCCCACGATCTCCTGGACAGGGCCGCGGCAGTATGCTGGAAAGGGGGCGTTGCGTTACCACATGACGCGGCGGCCGACACACCCCCTCAATGTACCCCAGACGTGCCTGACGCGGCTTTCTGCTGGGGACGAAACTTCACTTCCTGCAGACTGCCGCGGCTCCGTCCAGGAGATCCCGGGGGGCCCCAGCGCTCTGACCCCCGCGATCTATAACTTATTCCCTATTCTTCGGATAGAGGATAAGTTATATTGCACTACAGATGTCTTTTAAAGGGGTTATCCAATGAACGGAATAAAAAAAAAAACAACAACTCAACTGCACTACAGATGTCCTTTAAGTATAAAAATGTGTACAGACAAGCAGATTGGTAACCTATAGTACCCAGTCTCTGCATTACAGTATCTGCATTAGTTTTCCCCTATGAGGTCTAAGGTTTTTAGGTTCCTTTCCTTGTTATATACATTCAGAAATATATTACTTTTTAAATGTCCTCCGTATGTCTCATGCACATAGCTGTATTACATCTCCATTTGTGCTGCATCCTAATAGATCTCTGAGGTCTTTACTATATTCATATATGCCTCCGGATTTACACAGAGGCATATGAAGTTTTTTACTGTTTTGTAAATTTAGCTTCTGCATTTGGAAAGTCTTCAGACTTTTTTCACATTTTGTTATATCATGGCTTGGTGCTAAAATCAAATAATTTTATTCACCCATCAGTTACACCCATCATTCTGCACTCATTATCCCATTATAGGAATGTGAAAACAGAATTTTAGACATTTTTTGCAATAAAACTAAAACAAAAATTTATGAAAAACTCAAATGGACGTAAATATTCATGACATATCAGATCAAAAACCAAACCATGAGGAGAAGAACTGCCTGTAGAGCTCAGAGACATGATTGTGTGGAGGCGCAGATCTGGAGAATGGTACAGTCAACATTCTGCTGCACTGAAAGAGCACAATGGCTTCCGTAATTCCTAAATGGAAGACGTTTAGAGTAACCAGGACATTCTAGAGATGGCTACTCCAGCAAACTAAGTGATCAGGGGAGAAGGGTCTTGTTAAGAAAGGTGACCTAGAACTCAATGTCACTCTGCTTGAGCTTCAAAGAGCCTGTGTGCAGATCACAGAAACGTCCAGGTTAACCATCAGTGCAGCCTCCACCAATCTGAAACTTATAGCCAAGTGGCCAAAAAAAGCCTCTCCTCAGTAAAAGACCTAATACCATCTGGAGTTTGCAAAAAAAGCACCTAAAGGATTCTCATACTGTGAGAATCAAGAGTCTCTGGTCTGATGAAATTAAGATTGAACTTCTTGGCCTTAGTTCCATAGACTTGAATGGAGGCGGTGTGGCGTGACGTCACTAGGGGGCGTGGAAGTCACATCACATCCCCGTCTCTGAGGCAACGCCTGGCACAAAATGCTGCACCGAGATCACGGGAGTCCTCAGCGGCAGAACCCCTGCGTTCATACATCTTATCCCCTATTCTTTGGATAGGGGATAAGATGTATAAAGCCGGAATACCAGTTTAAGGGCAGAATGGGTGTCACTGAGCCGTATAGGCTGGGGTGACACGGACTGTGGGTGGGTAAGGAGCTTGGGCCAGAAAGGGTTAAATGTGCACTCTCATTAAAACAAATTTTTGCTATTGCACTCCTTATGGTAAATAAAAAAAGATTTCTAATATACCTTGGTTAAAAAAAATGAAGTTTTCTATGGTTTATTTGTGCTTAAAAAAGCTCAAGAGCACATTTTCCCCCATCTTATACACAGACTTAGGACCGAGGTCCAAACACAGGAAGTGCAGCCTGGAGTGCTGAGGGGGGGGGGGGGGGTCCAACCAACAGCATATGGCAGTTAAGTGTGAGAGGAGCTATGATTGGATGAGGCTGGACACACCCCCCCTCAGCACTCCAGGCTGCACTTTCTGTGTTTGGACCTCGGTCCTAAGTCTGTGTATGAGATGGGGGAAAATGTGCTCTTGAGCTTTTTTTAAGCACAAATAAAACATAGAAAACTTCATTTTTTTTTAAAACAAAGTATATTAGAAATATTTTTTATTTATCATAAGAACTAGGCCCTACCCCCTGTTAGCTAAGTCCATCCATCCCCCTGTCCTCGCATTAGTGGGAGTGGGTCAGGTGCTGGAGAAGGGGGCTGATCTCTAGCGTTTTATTATGTACACCCCCCCCTTCTCTTCCTCTTCGGCAGCAGCCACCAGTGGGAAATATGATTCTTTTTTTTCTTTCTAGCACAATGCTACAACATATCAAAATGTGAAAAAACAAATGGGCCTGAAGACTTTCCAAATGCATTGTATATGCTCTGTGGACTGCCATACTGGTTCTGGGCCTGTGTATATGAACCCTTATTTGTTTCTAAGTGATTGATTAGGGAATCATTTTTAACATGTCCTAGAGACATGTGAAAAGTTTTCATCTGTTGGTGTCTGAGTGTTCAGGCCCTGACCGAAAACTAAAACGAGCAGAGAGAGAAGCAGGCATGTGTCTCTCCCCGTTTTTTGTATTTAAGACCAGGATAGCCCTTAAGTGATACAAAGCGAGGAGAGATTGTGCACTTCTAACAGCTTTTTCTGGGGACCACTTGGGACCCCAACTGATCAGAACTTTTTAATATGTCTCTGTGACTCTACCCCTAGACATCTTATCCCCTATCTCAGCTAAGGCACCCCAGACATCCAGTGCACGGAGCGAACTTCACTCCATGCCGGATGACTGGCGATGTGGGGAGGAGGCTTGTGACATCAAGGTCACGCCCCCTCAATGCAAGTCTATGGGAGGGGACGTGACGTCCGCCACGCCCCCTCCCATAGACTTGCATTGAGGGAGCGTGGTCGTAATGTCACGGGCCGGGCGTGGCGCTGCACCCGACACTCTAAACGAATGCTGGGTACAGCAGGGAGATCCAAAGGATAGGGGATAAGATGTCTGATCGCGGGGGATAGGGGATAATATGTCTAGGGGCGGAGTACCCCTTTAAGTCTCTATGGGGACGTTACATTCAAGGCATTAAAGCTACATGTGACTTACTGTTTGTACTTTCAGCTAACAGGATAGTGTGTGTATATACAGTAGATTACTCCTAGGTTTTCATACTGATGAATTATTGATGATAACCTGTGCCCTCAGGATAGCAGCTGTTTTAACCCTTAAACGGTGTTGTCTGGGGACTTATTTTTAGACTGGAGTAAAAACTATAAAAATCATTTACTTACCTGCTGCAATCCCCAGCCATCGCCTTTCAGATGCTGTTTTGCTTCTTAGCACTTGGCATCTTTCTCAACACAAGAAAGTGCCTGCTCAGCCAACAAGTGGCCTCAGTGGTCATGATCTGTACTCCTGGCATCACTGCTCAGTGGTAGGAGCCACCTCTGACCTCTCCGGTCACTGATTGTCTTTAGTGTTCATCTGTCAGCTGCTTGTCATGAGCGACCTGGTGCTAACCAGATCTTATATGGGTGGTCGCCACTGGATCAGACATGTAAGCAATTATTGCCTTGTTGCTTTACAGTGTTTTTGGATAAAAAAAAAAAAAAACTGGAAACCCCCTTTAATAAAACTCCTCTTTGAGTTTTTAAGATAAAAATACAAAATTCAAAAACAATATTATGACCCAGCAACCCCAACCCAATACAGTGCTTCATAATTTAGCCATAAAATATTGTGCGATGATGTATACCACAATACTAGTCTCCAAATCCACTCCGCTATCACATACACATGGCATCCATGTTGTCCGCCATTTGATAAGTTCAATTCTGTAATTTGACTTAGTCACCTATTATTATTTTTGTAGGCCAAAGAACAGATTAGAATGCTTGGCTAGTTTGTCAGTAATTGACTGCCACAAAAGATTATTTATATAAATTATCTGGCCAAAATACTTGCTGCTTCCTATTACAACAAACTTTTATCTAATATCTGTGGGTGTTCTGGCTTCCTTCTTCATTGCTTATATATTCTAAATATAGTTTGGACATTTTCTGTGGAAAAGGAAATAATGTATAGGAACAGTTAACGAACTAGTCATTCACGATAAGAACTGGCAATTTTATACAATGTTTCATAAGTGGTATCCAACCTATGGCTTTAAAGGGGTACTCTGGTGAAAACCTTTTTTCTTTTAAATCAACTGATGGCAGAAAATTAAACATATTTGTAAAATACTTCTATTAAAAAATCTTAATCCTTCCAGTACTTATTAGCTGCTGAATGCTACAGAGGAAATTCCTTTCTTTTTGGAACACTGATGACATCACGAGCACAGTGCTCTCTGCTGACATCTCTGTCCATTTTAGCAACCATGCATAGCAGATACATTGCAGATGCATAGCAGATGTATGCTAAGGGCAGCATGGTGGCTCAGTGGTTAGCACTGCTGCCTTGCAGTGCTGGGGACTTGGGTTCAAATCCCACTAAGGACAACAATAAATAAAACATTATTATTATTATAATAACATCAGCAGAGAGAACTGTGCTCGTGATGTCATCAGAGAGCATTCCAAAAAGAAAAGAATTTCCTCTGTAGTATTCAGCAGCTAATAAGTACAGGAAGGATTAAGATTTTTTAATAGAAGTAATTTACAAGTATGTTTAACTTTCTGCCACCAGTTGATTTAAGAGAAGAAAGGTTTTCACCGGAGTACCCCTTTAAAACTGGATGCCCGAGGTTGGAGGCCACTGGTGTGAGGTCTCTAACTGCACTAGATCTTCATAACTAGACCATATGTTCTCAAAGAGATAAATGACTGTATAAGATACATGATACAAATGTAGCAGTGCTGAATTTAACACCATATTCAGACATTTCTGCTGCTGCAGTCAAGTATGGAACAAGCAGATGCCATAAATAGAATTTAATAAAATCTTACTTAGTCATTTTGTGCAGTATTAGAAATTCAGTTTATGTCCGAATATTGTCTTAAAGGTGTACTCCGCCCCAAGGCATCTTATCCTCTATCTTGGGTCCTTTTCTATTTAATATATTCATAAATGACCTTGTAGAGGGGCTGAATAGTAAAGTAGCAATCTTTGCAGATGATACTAAACTCTGTAAAGCGGTAAACACTATAGAGGACAGTGCACTGTTACAAATGGATCTGGATAGGTTGGAAGTTTGGGCTGAGAAGTTGCAGATGAGGTTCAACACTGATAAATGTAAGGTAATGCACATGGGGAAGAAAAATCCGGGCTGGGATTATGTATTAAATGGGAGCACACTTGGGACGACGTGGAAAAGGACTTGGGAGTCTTAGTTAATAGTAAATTTAGCTGTAGTGACCAGTGTCGGGCTGCTGCTGCCAAGGCAAATTAAATCATGGGGTGCATCAATAGGGGCATAGATGTCCACGACAAGGAAATAATTCTACCGCTGTACAAATCACTAGTCAGACCACACATAGAATACTGTGTACAGTACTTGGCATCAGTGTACAAGAAAGATATAGTGAAGCTGGAGAGGGTTCAAAGATGGGCAACCAGGGTAATACAGGGAATGGGAGGACTACAGTACCCAGAAGGATTATCAGAATTAGGGTTATTTAGTTTAGAAAAAAGAAGGCTTAGGGGCGACCTAATAACTATGTATAAATATATCAGGGGACAGTACAGAGATCTCTCCCATGATCTATTTATACCCAGGACTGTATTCATAACAAGGGGGCATCCTCTACGTCTAGAGGAAAGAAGCTTTCTACACCAGCACAGACGGGGGTTCTTCACTGTAAGAGCAGTGAGACTATGGAACTCTCTGCCAGAGGAGGTGGTCATAGTTAACTCAAAAGGGGTCTGGATGCATTTTTGGAGAATAATAACATCGCTGGTTATGTATGCTACATTTATAGGGACAGAACCTTGATCCAGGGATTTATTCTGCCATATTTGAAGTCGGGAAGGAATTTTTTACCTCTAGTATGAGGGTTTTTTACCTTCCTCTGGATGAACTCAGTAGGGACTCATTAGGGATATAGGTTGAACTTGATGGACTCTGGTCTTTTTTCAACCTTATGAACTATGTTACTATCCAAAGGATAGGGAATAAGATTTTTGATCGCGGCTGCTGCACCCCATACATCCGGTGCACAGAGCAAGTGAGCTCCGTGCCGGGTGACTGGTGATGTGGGGCGGAGGCTGGTGATGTCACGGTCACGCCCCGCTCTTGACATCCCGGCCATGCCCCCTAAATGCAAGTCTATGGCCATACCCCCTCAATGCCTCTGATGTTGCACCCGACACTCTAAACAAACGCTGGGTGCAGCACGGAGATGGCGGGTGTCGCCAGCGGTGGGGGATAGGGGATAAGATATCTAGGGGCAGAGTACTCCTTTAAATTCCAAATTCAGTTCTGCTACATTAGGTCATTGTCCCCTAGATCTTTTTAAGCCAGCTCTTAAGGCCAGAAATAGATTGCCACAATAAGGTAGGGTCACATTGTGACTTTGGGTATGTGATGAGTGTCGCTTCTCAAAAGCAACTACATTCACTTTAATTAGCTGCAATGCTATGTGAGGCAGAATGCAACACACATTGCACAGCCAAAGTCTTTCCAGCCTTAAAGGGGTATTCCAGGCCAAAACTTTTTTTTATATATCAACTGGCTCCGGAAAGTTAAACAGATTTGTAAATTACTTCTATTAAAAAATCTTAATCCTTCCAATAGTTATTAGCTTCTGAAGTTGAGTTGTTATTTCTGTCTAACTGCTCTCTGATGACTCACGTCCCGGGAGCTGTGCAGTTCCTATGGGGATATTCTCCCATCATGCACAGCTCCCGGGACGTGACATCATTATTGAGCAGTTAGACAGAAAACTTCAGAAGTTAATAACTATTGGAAGGATTAAGATTTTTTAATAGAAGTAATTTACAAATCTGTTTAACTTTCCGGAGCCAGTTGATATATATATATAAAAAAAGGTTTTACCTGGAATACCCCTTTAACCCCTTAACCCCTTAAGGACTCAGGGTTTTTTCCGTTTTTGTACTTTCGTTTTTTCCTCCTTACCTTTTAAAAATCATAACCCTTTAAATTTTCCACCTAAAAATCCATATTATGGCTTATTTTTTGCATCGCCAATTCTACTTTGCAGTGACATTAGTCATTTTACCCAAAAATGCACGGCGAAACGGAAAAAAAATCATTGTGCGACAAAATCGAAAAAAAAACCCGCCATTTTGTAATTTTTGGGGGCTTCCGTTTCTACGCAGTGCATATTTCAGTAAAAATTACACCTTATCATTATTCTGTAGGTCCATACGGTTAAAATGATACCCTACTTATATAGGTTTGATTTTGTCGCACTTCTGGAAAAAATCATAACTACATGCAGGAAAATTTATACGTTTAAAAATGTCATCTTCTGACCCCTATAACTTTTTTATTTTTCCATGTACAGGGTCGTATTAGGGCTCATTTTTGTTTTGATCGGACTTTTTGATCACTTTTTATAAATTTTTTTAATGGTGTAAAAAGTGACCAAAATACGCTTTTTTGGACTTTGGAATTTTTTTGCGCGTACGCCATTGACCGTGCGGTTTAATTAATGATATATTTTTATAGTTCGGACATTTACGCACGCGGCGATACCACATATGTTTATTTATTTATTTTTTACACTGTTTTATTTTTTTTATGGGAAAAGGGGGGTGATTCAAACTTTTATTAGGGAAAGGGTTAAATTACCTTTATTAACACTTTTTTTTTACATTTTTTTTGCAGTGTTATAGGTCCCATAGGGACCTATAACACTGCACACACTGATCTCCTATGCTGATCACTGGCGTGTATTAACACGCCTGTGATCAGCATTATCGGCGCTTGACTGCTCCTGCCTGGATCTCAGGCACGGAGCAGTCATTCGGCGATCGGACACCGAGGAGGCAGGTAAGGGCCCTCCCGGTGTCCGATCAGCTGTTCGGGACGCCGCGATTTCACCGCGGCGGTCCCGAACAGCCCGACTGAGCAGCCGGGTCACTTTCAGTTTCACTTTAGAAGCGGCGGTCAGCTTTGACCGCCGCTTCTAAAGGGTTAATACCGCACATCGCCGCGATTAGCGATGTGTGGTATTAGCCGCGGGTCCCGGCCGTTGATGAGCGCCGGGACCGACGCGATATGATGCAGGATCGCGGCGCGATCCCGCTTCATATCGCGGGAGCCGGCGCAAGACGTAAATATACGTCCTGCGTCGTTAAGGGGTTAAGGACCCAGCCATTTTACACCTTAGGACGCGGCCATTTTTTGCACATCTGACCACTGTCACTTTAAACATTAATAACTCTGGAATGCTTTTAGTTATCATTCTGATTCCGAGATTGTTTTTTCGTGACATATTCTACTTTAACTTAGTGGTAAAATTTTTTGGTAACTTGCATCCTTTCTTGGTGAAAAATCCCAAAATTTGATGAAAAATTTGAAAATTTTGCATTTTTCTAACTTTGAAGCTCTCTGCTTGTAATGAAAATGGATATTCCAAATATTATTTTATTTTATTCACATATACAATATGTCTACTTTATAGTTGCATCATAAAATTGACAAGTTTTTACTTTTGGAAGACACCAGAGGGCTTCAAAGTTCAGCAGCAATTTTCAAAATTTTCACAAAATTTCCAAAATTACAATTTTTCAGGGACCAGTTCAGGTTTGAAGTGGATTTGAAGGGTCTTCATCTTAGAAATACCCCACAAATGACCCCATTATAAAAACTGCACCCCCCAAAGTATTCAAAATTACATTCAGTCAGCATTTTAACCCTTTAGGTGTTTCACAGGAATAGCAGCAAAGTGAAGGAGAAAATTCACAATCTTCATTTTTTACACTCGCATGTTCTTGTAGATGTTACGCCGAGCGCTCCGGGTCCCCGCTCCTCCCCGGAGCGCTCGCTACACTTCCCTCACTGCAGCGCCCCGGTCGGTTCCACGGACCCGGGGCGCTGCGTTACCACCTCCGGCCGGGATGCGATTCGCGATGCGGGTAGCGCCCGCTCGCGATGCGCACCCCGGCTCCCGTACCTTACTCGCTCCCCGTCAGTTCTGTCCCGGCGCGCGCGGCCCCGCTCCCTAGGGCGCGCGCGCGCCGGGTCTTTGCGATTTAAAGGGCCACTGCACCGCTGATTGGTGCAGTGGTTCCAATTAGTGTTTACACCTGTGCACTTCCCTATATCACCTCACTTCCCCTTCACTCCCTCGCCGGATCTTGTTGCCCTAGTGCCAGTGAAAGCGTTCCTTGTGTGTTCCTTGCCTGTGATTCCAGACCTTCTGCCGTTGCCCCTGACTACGATCCTTGCTGCCTGCCCCGACCTTCTGCTACGTCCGACCTTGCTTCTGTCTACTCCCTTGTACCGCGCCTATCTTCAGCAGCCAGAGAGGTTGAGCCGTTGCTAGGGGATACGACCTGGTCACTACCGCCGCAGCAAGACCATCCCGCTTTGCGGCGGGCTCTGGTGAAAACCAGTAGTGACTTAGAACCGATCCTCTAGCACGGTCCACGCCAATCCCTCTCTGGCACAGAGGATCCACCACCTGCCAGCCGGCATCGTGACAGTAGATCCGGCCATGGATCCCGCTGAAGTTCCTCTGCCAGTTGTCGCTGACCTCACCACGGTGGTCGCCCAGCAGTCACAACAGATTGCGCAACAAGGCCAACAGCTGTCTCAACTGACTGTTATGCTACAACAGTTACTACCACAGCTCCAGCAATCATCTCCTCCGCCAGCTCCTGTACCTCCTCCGCAGCGAGTGGCCGCTTCTGGAATACGACTATCCTTGCCGGATAAATTTGATGGGGACTCTAAGTTTTGCCGTGGCTTTCTTTCCCAATGTTCATTACACTTGGAGATGATGTCGGACCAGTTCCCCACTGAAAGGTCTAAGGTGGCTTTCGTAGTCAGCCTGCTGTCTGGAAAAGCCCTGGCTTGGGCCACACCGCTCTGGGACCGCAATGACCCCGTCACTGCCTCTGTACACTCCTTCTTCTCGGAAATTCGAAGTGTCTTTGAGGAACCTGCCCGAGCCTCTTCTGCTGAGACTGCCCTGTTGAACCTGGTCCAGGGTAATTCTTCCGTTGGCGAGTATGCCGTACAGTTCCGTACCCTTGCTTCAGAATTATCCTGGAATAATGAGGCACTCTGCGCGACCTTTAAAAAAGGCCTATCCAGCAACATTAAAGATGTTCTGGCCGCACGAGAAATCCCTGCTAACCTACATGAACTCATCCATCTTGCCACTCGCATTGACATGCGTTTTTCCGAACGGCGTCAGGAGCTCCGCCAGGATATGGACTCTGTTCGCACGAGGCGTTTCTTCTCCCCGGCTCCTCTCTCCTCTGGTCCCCTGCAATCTGTTCCTGTGCCTCCCGCCGTGGAGGCTATGCAGGTCGACCGGTCTCGCCTGACACCCCAAGAGAGGACACGACGCCGCATGGAGAATCTCTGCCTGTACTGTGCTAGTACCGAACACTTCCTGAAGGATTGTCCTATCCGTCCTCCCCGCCTGGAAAGACGTCCGCTGACTCCGCACAAAAGTGAGACAGTCCTTGATGTCTACTCTGCTTCTCCACGTCTTACTGTACCTGTGCGGATGTCTGCCTCTGCCTTCTCCTTCTCTGCTGTGGCCTTCTTGGACTCTGGATCTGCAGGAAATTTTATCTTAGCCTCTCTCGTCAACAGGTTCAACATCCCGGTGACCAGTCTCGCCAGACCCCTCTACATCAATTGTGTAAACAATGAAAGATTGGACTGTACTATACGTTTCCGCACGGAGCCCCTTCTAATGTGCATCGGATCTCATCACGAGAGGATTGAACTGTTGGTCCTCCCCAATTGCACTTCTGAAATCCTTCTTGGACTTCCCTGGCTTCAACTCCATTCCCCAATCCTGGATTGGTCCACTGGGGAGATCAAGAGTTGGGGGCCCTCTTGTTCCAAGGACTGCTTAAAACCGGTTCCCAGTAAACCTTGCCGTGTCCCTGTGCTTCCTCATGTAACCGGTCTCCCTAAGGCCTATATGGACTTTGCGGACGTTTTTTGCAAAAAACAAGCTGAGACTCTACCTCCTCACAGGCCTTATGATTGTCCCATTGACCTCCTCCCGGGCACTACTCCACCCCGGGGCAGAATCTATCCTCTGTCCGTCCCAGAGACTCTTGCCATGTCTGAATACGTCCAAGAAAATTTAAAAAAGGGCTTTATCCGTAAATCCTCCTCTCCTGCCGGAGCCGGATTTTTCTTTGTGTCCAAAAAAGATGGCTCTCTACGTCCTTGCATTGACTACCGCGGTCTTAATAAAATCACGGTTAAGAACCGCTACCCCCTACCCCTCATCTCTGAACTCTTTGATCGTCTCCAAGGTGCCCATATTTTTACCAAACTGGACTTAAGAGGTGCTTATAATCTCATCCGCATCAGAGAGGGGGATGAATGGAAAACGGCATTTAACACCAGAGATGGACACTTTGAGTATCTGGTCATGCCCTTTGGTCTATGCAACGCCCCTGCCGTCTTCCAAGACTTTGTTAATGAAATTTTTCGTGATCTCCTATACTCCTGTGTTGTTGTATATCTGGACGATATCCTGATTTTTTCTGCCAATCTTGAAGAACACCGCCAGCATGTCCGTATGGTTCTTCAGAGACTTCGTGATAATCAACTCTATGCCAAAATAGAGAAATGTCTGTTTGAATGCCAATCTCTTCCTTTTCTAGGATACTTGGTCTCTGGCCAGGGACTACAAATGGACCCAGATAAACTCTCTGCCGTCTTAGATTGGCCACGCCCCTCCGGACTCCGTGCCATCCAACGTTTTTTGGGGTTCGCCAATTATTACAGGCAATTTATTCCACATTTTTCTACCATTGTGGCTCCTATTGTGGCTTTAACAAAAAAAAATGCCGATCCCAAGTCTTGGCCTCCTCAAGCGGAAGACGCCTTTAAACGACTCAAGTCTGCCTTTTCTTCGGCTCCCGTGCTCTCCAGACCTGACCCATCTAAACCCTTCCTATTGGAGGTTGATGCCTCCTCAGTGGGAGCTGGAGCTGTCCTTCTACAAAAAAACTCTTCCGGGCATGCTGTTACTTGTGGTTTTTTTTCCAGGACCTTCTCTCCGGCGGAGAGGAACTACTCCATCGGGGATCGAGAGCTTCTAGCCATTAAATTAGCACTTGAGGAATGGAGGCATCTGCTGGAGGGATCAAGATTTCCAGTTATTATTTACACCGATCACAAGAACCTCTCCTACCTCCAGTCTGCCCAACGGCTGAATCCTCGTCAGGCCAGGTGGTCTCTGTTCTTTGCCCGATTTAATTTTGAAATTCACTTTCGGCCTGCTGATAAGAACATTAGGGCCGATGCTCTCTCTCGTTCCTCAGATGCCTCTGAAATTGAACTCTCTCCTCAACACATCATTCCTCCTGACTGCCTGATTTCCACTTCTCCAGCCTCCATCAGGCAAACTCCTCCAGGAAAGACCTTTGTTTCTCCACGCCAACGCCTTGGGATCCTCAAATGGGGTCACTCCTCCCATCTCGCAGGTCATGCGGGCATCAAGAAATCTGTGCAACTCATCTCTCGCTTCTATTGGTGGCCGACTCTAGAGACTGATGTGGTGGACTTTGTGCGAGCCTGCACTATCTGTGCCCGGGATAAGACTCCTCGCCAGAAGCCCGCTGGTTTTCTTCATCCTCTACCTGTCCCCGAACAACCTTGGTCTCTGATTGGTATGGATTTTATTACTGACTTACCCCCATCCCATGGCAACACTGTTATTTGGGTGGTCGTTGATCGATTCTCCAAAATGGCACATTTCATCCCTCTTCCTGGTCTTCCTTCAGCGCCTCAGTTGGCTAAACAATTTTTTGTACACATTTTTCGTCTTCACGGGTTGCCTACACAGATCGTCTCGGATAGAGGCGTCCAATTTGTGTCTAAATTCTGGAGGGCTCTCTGTAAACAACTCAAGATTAAATTAAATTTTTCTTCTGCATACCATCCTCAATCCAATGGACAAGTAGAGAGAATTAACCAGATCTTGGGTGACTATTTACGACATTTTGTTTCCTCCCGCCAGGATGACTGGGCAGATCTTCTACCTTGGGCCGAATTCTCGTATAATTTCAGAATCTCTGAATCTTCCTCCAAATCTCCGTTTTTCGTGGTGTACGGCCGTCACCCTCTTCCCCCCCTCCCTACCCCCTTGCCCTCTGGTCTGCCCGCTGTGGATGAAATTTCTCGTGATCTTTCCACCATATGGAAAGAGACCCAAAATTCTCTCTTACAGGCTTCTTCTCGCATGAAGAGATTCGCAGATAAGAAAAGAAGAGCTCCTCCCATTTTTTCCCCTGGAGACAAGGTATGGCTCTCCGCTAAATATGTCCGTTTCCGTGTCCCGAGCTATAAGTTGGGACCACGCTATCTTGGTCCTTTTAAAGTTTTGTGTCAAATTAATCCTGTCTCTTACAAACTTCTTCTTCCTCCTTCTCTTCGTATCCCTAATGCCTTTCACGTCTCTCTTCTTAAACCTCTCATCCTCAACCGTTTTTCTCCTAAATCTGTTCCTCCCACTCCTGTTTCCGGCTCCTCGGACATCTTCTCTGTCAAAGAGATTTTGGCCTCTAAAAAGGTCAGGGGAAGAACTTTTTTTTTAGTGGATTGGGAGGGTTGTGGTCCAGAAGAGAGGTCCTGGGAACCTGAGGACAATATCCTGGACAAAAGTCTGATCCTCAGGTTCTCAGGCCCCAAGAAGAGGGGGAGACCCAAGGGGGGGGGTACTGTTACGCCGAGCGCTCCGGGTCCCCGCTCCTCCCCGGAGCGCTCGCTACACTTCCCTCACTGCAGCGCCCCGGTCGGTTCCACGGACCCGGGGCGCTGCGTTACCACCTCCGGCCGGGATGCGATTCGCGATGCGGGTAGCGCCCGCTCGCGATGCGCACCCCGGCTCCCGTACCTTACTCGCTCCCCGTCAGTTCTGTCCCGGCGCGCGCGGCCCCGCTCCCTAGGGCGCGCGCGCGCCGGGTCTTTGCGATTTAAAGGGCCACTGCACCGCTGATTGGTGCAGTGGTTCCAATTAGTGTTTACACCTGTGCACTTCCCTATATCACCTCACTTCCCCTTCACTCCCTCGCCGGATCTTGTTGCCCTAGTGCCAGTGAAAGCGTTCCTTGTGTGTTCCTTGCCTGTGATTCCAGACCTTCTGCCGTTGCCCCTGACTACGATCCTTGCTGCCTGCCCCGACCTTCTGCTACGTCCGACCTTGCTTCTGTCTACTCCCTTGTACCGCGCCTATCTTCAGCAGCCAGAGAGGTTGAGCCGTTGCTAGGGGATACGACCTGGTCACTACCGCCGCAGCAAGACCATCCCGCTTTGCGGCGGGCTCTGGTGAAAACCAGTAGTGACTTAGAACCGATCCTCTAGCACGGTCCACGCCAATCCCTCTCTGGCACAGAGGATCCACCACCTGCCAGCCGGCATCGTGACAGTAGACCCAATTTTTGAATTTTTACAAGGGGTAGAAGGAGAAAATGTATACTTATATTTGTAGCCCAATTTCTCTTGAGTAAGCACATACCTCATATGTCTATGTAAAGTGTTCGGCGGGCGCAGTAGAGGGCTCAGAAGCGAAGGAGCGACAAGGGGATTTTGGAGCGTACGTTTTTCTGAAATGGTTTTTGGGGGGCATGTTGCATTTAGGAAGCCCCTATGGTGCCAGAACAGGAAAAAAAAAACACATGCCATACCATTTTGGAAACTATACCCCTTGAGGAACGTAACAAGGAATAAAGTGAGCCTTAATACCCCACAGGTGTTTCACGACTTTTGCATATGTAAAAAAAGATTTAAAAAATTTCAATAAAATGTGTGTTTCCCCCCAAATTTCACATTTTTGCAAGGGTTAATAGCAGAAAATACCCCCCAAAATTTGTAACCCCATCTCTTCTGAGTATGGAGGTACCCCATAAGTGGACATGAAGTGCACTATGGGCAAACTACAATGCTCAGAAGAGAAGGAGTCATATTTGGCTTTTTGAGAGCAAATTTTGCTCGGGTGCATGTCGCATTTAGGAAGCCCCTATGGTGCCAGGACAGCAAAAAATACCCACATGCCATACCATTTTGGAAACTAGACCCGTTGAGGAACGTAACAAGGAATAAAGTGAGCCTTAATACCCCACAGGGGTTTCACGACTTTTGCATACATAAAATAAAATATATTTTTTTCACTAAAATGTGTGTTTCCCCCCCAAATTTCACATTTTTGCAAGGGTTAATAGCAGAAAATACCCCCCAAAATGTGTAACCCCATCTCTTCCGAGTATGGAGGTACCCCATAAGTTGACCTGAAGCACACTACGGGCGAACTACAATGCTCAGAAAAGAAGGAGTCATATTTGGCTTTTTGAGAGCAAATTTTGCTCGGGGGGCATGTCGCATTTAGGAAGCCCCAATGGTGCCAGAACAGCAAAATAACCCCCACATGGCATACCATTTTGGAAACTAGACCCCTTGAGGAACATAACAAGGGGTACAGTGAGCATTTACCCCCCCACTGGTGTCTGTCAGATCTTTGGAACAGTGGGCTGTACAAAATTTTTAATTTGCGCAGCCCACTGTTCCAAAGATCTGTCAGACACCAGTGGGGTGTAAATTCTCACCGCACCCCTCATTACATTCTGTGAGGGGTGTAGTTTCCGAAATGGGGTCACATGTGTTTTTTTTTTTTTTGCGTTTGTCAAAACCGCTGTAACAATCAGCCACCCCTGTGCAAATCACCTCAAATGTACATGGTGCACTCTCCCTTCTGGGCCTTGTTGTGCGCCCCCAGAGCACTTTGCGCCCACATATGAGCTATCTCCGTAGTCGGGAGAAATTGCGTTACAAATTTTGGGGGGCTTTTTTCCCTTTTACCTCTTGTCAAAATGAAAAGTATAGGGCAACACCAGATGTTAGTGTAAAAAATTTATTTTTTTATACTAACATGCTGGTGTAGACCCCAACTTCACCTTTTCATAAGGGGTGAAAGGAGAAAAAGCCCCCCAAAATTTGTAAGGCAATTTCTCCCGAGTACGGCGATACCCCATATGTGGCCCTAAACTGTTGCCTTGAAATACGACAGGGCTCCGAAGTGAGAGCGCCATGCGCATTTGAGGCCTGAATTATTGATTTGCATAGGGGTGGACATAGGTGTATTCTACGCCAGTGATTCCCAAACAGGGTGCCTCCAGCTGTTGCAAAACTCCCAGCATGCTTGGACAGTCAACGGCTGTCCGGCAATACTGGGAGTTGTTGTTTTGCAACAGCTGGAGGCTCCATTTTGAAAACAGTGGCGTACCAGACATTTTTCATTTTTATTGGGGAGGGGAGGGGGGCTGTGTAGGGGTATGTGTATATGTAGTGTTTTTTACTTTTATTTACTTTATTTTATTTTGTGTTAGTGTAGTGTAGTGTTTTTAGGGTACAGTCACACGGGCGGGGGATTACAGCGAGTTTCCTGCTGCGAGTTTGAGCTGCCGCGCAAAATTTGCTGCATTGCAAACTTGTAGCCTGATACTCACTGTAAGCCCCCTGCCCATGTGAATGTACCCTGTACATTCACAAGGGGGGGACCTCCAGCTGTTGCAAAACTACAACTCCCAGCATGCACAGTCTATCAGTGCATGCTGGTAGTTATAGTTTTGCAACAGCTGGAGGCACACGGGTTAGGAAACACTGAGTTAGGAAACAGACAATGTTTCCCAACCAGTGTGCCTCCTGTTGTTGCAAAACCACAACTCCCAAACATTCTCAGGCATGCTGGGAGTAGTAGTTCAGCAACATCTTTAGAGCCAGATGTTGCCGAACTACAACTCCCAGCATGCTTGGAGTTGTAGTTTGCAACATCTGGAGGACTACAGTTTGCAGACCACTAATACAATGGTTCCCAATCTGTGCCCTTCCAGATGTTGCAAAACTACAACTCCCAGTATGCCAAAACTGTCCAGGCATGCTGGGAGTTGCAGTTCTGCAACATCTGAAGGGCCAGATGTTACAGAACTACAACTCCCAGCATGCCTGGACAGTAAGGGCATGCTGAGAATGTGTAGTTTTGCAACATCTGGAAGGGCACAGTGGTCTCCAAACTGTGGACCTCCAGATGTTGCAAAACTGCAACTCCCAGCATGCCCAGATGCCAAGGGCTGTCTGGGCATGCTGGGAGTTGTAGTATACAGGGTCCCAATACAGCAATGCATGTCGCTTTACGGCGACATGCATTGCTGTAAAGGGCCCGACCGCGGCTGAAGATCTACTGACCTGTCGCCGCCGCCGCCGCCGTCTTCATCGCCGGGATCCGGGTCTTCAGGGACGAGGTAAGTACCGGGGCCGGTCCCCAGCACTCCCCCGTCCCCCACCGTGTCCTCCGGTCTTCCTCCCGGAATTCCAGGGGCCGGGCAGAACGGAAGGAAGTAACCGCCCCCCCCCCCCCCCTGCGATTGGTCGGTTAACTAACCGAAGAATCGCAGGGGATCGGAGGAGGTGGCAGGCTTGCCACCTCGCTCCTATGCTTTAGCACGGTCCTGGCTGTCTTTGACAGCCGGGATCATGCGAAATTACCGGGCGGTCGGGTCCCAGAGACCCGATCAGCCCGGTATCGCCGCAGATCGCAAGGGTGATTTCCCTTGCGATTTGTGGAGATCGCCGACATGGGGGGCCTACATGGCCCCCCTCGGCGTTTGCCCTGGATCCCTGCTGAAGGATTTCAGCAGGGATCCGCTTCCGATCTCCGCCGGGTGAGCGGCGGAGACCAGGAAAAGACATGATGTATGCATACGTCATGGGTCCTTAAGACCCAGGGTGTGATGACGTATGCATACGTCATGGGTCCTTAAGAGGTTAAAGGGGTACTGGTGCCAGCAAGTTATATAGATTTGTAAATTACTTCTATTTAAAAATCTTAATCCTTCCAGTACTTATCAGCTGAAATATATGCTCCAGAGGAAGTTGTGTAGTTCTTTCTAGTCTGACCACAATGCTCTCTGCTGACACCTCTGTCCGTGTCAGGAACTGTCCAGAGCAGGAGCAAATCCCCATAGCAAACCTCTCCTGCTCTGGACAGTTCCTGACATGGACAGAGGTGTCAGCAGAAAGCACTGTGGTCAGACTGGAAAGAACTACACAACCTCCTCCGGAACATACAGCAGCTGATGAGTACTGGAAGGTTTAAGATTTTTTAAATAAAAGTAATTTACAAATCTGTTTAACTTTCTGGCACCAGTTTATTTAAAAATATTTTTCCCCTCTGGAGTACCCTTTTAAGGGGTTAACAGAATGTTTAATTAGTTGGGGGAATGTATCCCTGGAGGTACACATAGCGAGAATTTATTATTTGCACTTTTTTAACTTCACTTTTCTAGCTTGCGCTTTTTCTCTTATGCCAAAAGCAAATGCACCAAATTTATCATATTGTCACATGCTTAGTGAGAATGTGCAAAACTGTTGTGACATTTATAAAAGTTCAAAAATAAATGTCTAAAGCCCCAACATTTGTCAGAAAGCAGAAAGGGAAAGCAAAAAATGGTGCAATGATAATTTCCCCCTACATGCTTTGTGTGGCTTTTTTATTTTTAAATTATTTATTGATTTTACTAGTACTCCAATACACATCTATGGTAGACAGGGGCCAGCAGCAGTAAGGGTATACAAAATCACAAAACTAGTGCAGTTTACACCCACAGACAAGGAAGTGCCAAGATCGTATATTTATTTATTCAAAAATCTTATAAATGTAATTTGCGCAAATAATAAATACAGCTCCACTGCAAAAAGTGAGGTACGGTGCACCAGACAGTAGACAACTTTGAAAGATGTTCTACTGAAAATAGTGGAAAAAAGTTGCGCAAAAAATGCAATTGCGCAAAATTTGCAGGGATATTTAGAACATTTAAGTGGTGTAAAGACAATGATAAATGTCCCCCAATGAGTGTAAGGGAAGCCTAATATATTGTGTAAGGGAAGCCTAAAACTTGTGGCTCCAGAAAAAATAGGCTAGAGCTACACGGCGACTTTGGTAACACACACAAGATGGTGTGCGCTTGATTTTGCATAACGTTACTGACTGGTGTTGCAGTCAACATAGCGCAACTGCCATGCAGCAGTCACAAAACTAGTTGAAGGTCAAAAGTCGTACGTGACACTGCGGAATCTCCGGGCAATGTGTTCTGCGAGTATTTCCGCCTGAAGAATGAGCAATACCATTCTTCAGGCGGAAATTTTCAAGCGGATTTTCCGCTCACAAATTCCGCTTCACAAATTCCGAAGTGTGAATTTGTGAACGGGAAACCCATTCACTATACAGTAGTAAGCGGAATTTCTGCCTGGAATTGCAGGCGGAAATTCCGTAGTCTGAACCTAGCCAACCGTGCATGCACACCACGTTTTTGCTATACAGTTCCCGTATACGGTTTCAAGTTAGAAACCGCATGGAACTGTATAGAAAACTGTATGCATTGACTTATCATTGTAAACAGTATGTCAAACGCATCATCTGGTGTCCGTTTTGAGTCTTATACGGTTTTGTCCGGTTTTTTACCCATACCCAAACCTGTAGTCTACCATGTTTTTTGGTCCTGTATATGTTTTTTTGTTTAACATGGGAGTCAATGGGAACTGTACAGAACTGTATGTGTGTACGGTTCCATCCGGTTTTCACCATACCTTTTTTGACTTTGCACAGTTTTTATTCTTGGAATTTCAATCAAACAAGTGAAACTTTATTCAAAATGGAGTGAAAAGTTAAAAAAGTATAAGTTTTTTCTTAAAAAACGGAAGCAACCGGACATCATTTTCAAACTGTATACGGTTTTCAATTTAAAAATTAAAAATTTTGATACAGTTTAGTCAGGTTTTGAGGAATCCGGTTTTTCATCAAACACCTGATATGGGAACTGTACCTGTGTGCATGCACCCTAAGAGATACACAGAGGAACTATGAAATAGTGAAATTGAACATCTGCAAAATGACGCAATTGTATCGTGGCTGATTTTAAAGGGGTTCTCCACTGCCCTGCCTTCCGGAGCTCTGCTCGCAGCGTCCGGAAGTTTATTACTCCGAACGCTGTGTGCGGGCTTCCGTGTTTGAGGTCGCCCCCTCGTGACGTCATGCCCGCCCCCTCAACGAAAGTCTATGGGAAGGGGGCGCGACCGCCCCCTTCCCATAAACTTTCATTGAGGGGGTGGGCGTGACGTCACAAGGGGGTGGGCGTAACATCACGAGGGGGCAGGCGTGACGTCACGAGGGGGCGACCTCGAACACGGAAGCCCGCACACAGCGTTCGGAGTAATAGACTTCCGGACACTGCAAGCAAAGCTCCGGAAGGCAGGGGAGAACCCCTTTAATAGCTCAGATTGCTGGAGAAGTATTGTAGATGTACATCCAGCTGTGGAAGATACTAGCAAATCTTGCTGATTATGAAGAGTATATAGGAGTGTGTTTTCCAAATGGTGTGTCTCCAGCTGTTGCAAAACTACAACTCCCAGCATGCCCGGACAGCCAACGGCTGTCCGGGCATGCTGGGTGTTGTAGTTTTGCAACAGCTGGAGACACACTGTTATATGGGTTTTGTAGTTTGGCAACAGCTGGAGACACACTGTTATATGGGTTTTGTAGTTTGGCAACAGCTGGAGACACACTATTATATGGGTTTTGTAGTTTGGCAACAGCTGGAGACACACTGTTATATGGGTTTTGTAGTTTGGCAACAGCTGGAGACACACTATTATATGGGCTTTGTAGATTGGCAACAGCTGGAGACACACTGCTATAGATGCTGTGCTCCCTCCCAGCAGCCTGCAATGCCTCCTCTGGCCTCTGTGTGGCCTGCATCACATGTTGAGTCACCTCTATTCTTCCTTCCCTGATTCCAGGAGGCAGCCGTCTAATTAACTGCATAGCCCTGCCTTTCTGTGCACAGTATTGTAATGAGGTAGGAGGGATGGCCAGCTCTGCTCCAGCACAGGCACCCAGGCTTAGTTCCCACTGCTTGCTGTTGGACAGCTCGGAGTTTCCTATGTAGCACAATACAGACTCTACAAAGGTTCCAGCTGCAGAAGTCACTTGGAATATGTCTAGAACCAAAATCCAGGCACGCAGGCCAGTGCGATAGGTTCTGACCACTATCCAGCATCATGGGGAACCAGCCTGCAAAACCTGAGGAGCAGGAGCAAGGTTTGTATGGGATCATTTGTTATACAGCATCAGCAAATTGTCGATGAAAGTTGTGACCTTGTGTGCAAACGTATGTGTGCGTCTCCCAATGTCCTGAGAGCATTAGTGTGTATGCACAATGAGAATACACAGGAAGCCGGTATATCTCTGCATGCTGCCTGGGTGCCTGTCACTGATTATCCCTCTGCAGCTGGCAAGTTTTAACCCTGCCCTCCTGGCGTCAGGCTGCTCAGCTGGAGAATGGGCGCACATATTTCTCCAGGCCAATTACAGCTTTAACCGGACACAAAAGGATCCGCATAATGTAGATTAATGGCAATTTGCATAAATGCTTAATGAATAATGAGGCTGGTCCGCTCAGGTATCTCCCCCCAGGGCCTGGCGTTCAATTATACAGAGGATACTTACCTTGCTGGCGGCACCTGTTATATGAAATAGACTGTAAGGGCCTTCAGTACTTCAGTCAGGTGCAAGGGCGGTTTTGGGATTTGAAGATTTATTGGTGTTTATCTATATGGTTTCTAATGAACGTATATTAGGTGCAATGTATTACATCCCTGCAAAACCGGCCTTATTTGTAATTGCTTGTGAGCCGTGCATTTATAAGTTCACATCGAAGTGCGTATTGGGCTCATTTACATTGGTTGTTTGTAAAATTGTGTATTAGGTTTAGTTCACGTTTGTTTGTAGAATTGTGTATTAGGCTCAGTTTACATTAGTTGTTAGTAGAAGTGTGTGTTGGGCTCAATTCACATTGGCTGTTTGTAAAAGGGCCTATTAGGTTCCGTTCATATTTTGTAGAATTGAGTATTAGGCTCCATTTACATTGGTTGTTTATATAATTGCACAATATGCTCAATACTCATTGGTTGTTTGTAGAAGTGCGTATAAGGCTCAGTACTCCTTGGTTGGTTCACACTATGGAATCTCTGGGCAGAATTTCTGCCGGAGATCGTGACAGCGGCACTAGGACCGCACGGACTGCATTGCCATCCCCATAGATGGCAATGCATTTCTGGGTGGATCTTTTGGGAGATCTGCTCAGAAATGCATTGACATCTATGGGGACGGCAATGCAGTCCGCGTGGTCCTAGTGCCGCTAGCTTGATCTCCGGCAGAAATTCTGCCCAGAGATTCCACAGTGTAAACCCAGCCTCAGCCTCAGTTCACATTGGTTGTAGAATTGTGTATTGGGCCAAGTTCACATTGTTTGTAAATAAACCAATCAGTCTCTCATTGTTTGTTTTAAGAACAGGTTAAAAAACACAAAATGTTTGGCTTTTCAAACTTTAAAGTCATTGCTATCAAGATGCAAAATATAACAATGTTTTTGTTCTGTAAACAAGATCAATTTTGGTTTAAACTTTTTGATATTCAATTATAACATTGTTTTGACAGAAAGGTTCAGAATGTAAATACCGTATATACTAGAGTATAAGCCGACCCGAGTATAAGCCGAGACCCCTAATTTCAACCCAAAATCCCAGGAAAAGTTATTGACTCGAGTATAAGCCTAGGGTGGGAAATACATCATCTCCCCCCCCTGTCATCATCCAGACCCGTCATTAACATCCTCATCATCATCACCGCCTGTCATCATCCAGACCCTCATCATCCCCTTGTCATCATCCCCTTGTCATCATCCCCACCCCCCTTCATCATCCCACACCCCCCCTTCATCATCCTCTTGTCATCATCCGCCCTCAGTGGTCTTCAACCTGCGGACCTCCAGAGGTTTCAAAACTACAACTCCCAGCAAGCCCGGGCAGCCATCGGCTGTCCGGGCTTGCTGGGAGTTGTAGTTTTGAAACCTCCGGAGGTCCGCAGGTTGAAGACCACTGCGGCCTTCGACATCATCCAGCCCCCTCTCACCCCCTTTAGTTCTGTACAGTACTCGCCTCCGCTCGGCGCTGGTCCGGTGCTGCAGGGCTGTCCGGTGAGGAGGTGGTCCGGTGGGATAGTGGTTCCGGGCTGCTATCTTCACTGGGGGCGCCTCTTCTCCGCGCTTCGGGCCCAGAATAGAGGCGTTGCCTGGACGATGACGCAGAAGTACGTTGGCAATGAACGTACCTCTGCGTCGTTGTCAAGGCAACGTGACTATTCTGGGGCCGGGCCCGAAGCGCTTAGAAGAGGCCTCCCCGGTGAAGATAGCAGCCCGGAACCACTATCCCACCGGACCACCTCCTCACCGGACAGTCCTGCAGCACTGGACCAGTGCCGAGCGGAGGCGAGTACTGTACAGAACTAAAGGGGGTGAGAGGGGGCTGGATGATGTCGAAGGCCGCAGTGGTCTTCAACCTGCGGACCTCTGGAAGTTTCAAAACTACAACTCCCAGCAAGCTCGGACAGCCGATGGCTGCCCGGGCTTGCTGGGAGTTGTAGTTTTGAAACCTCTGGAGGTCCGCAGGTTGAAGACCACTGCGGGTGGAGAGTTCACTCGAGTATAAGCTGAGGGGGGTGTTTTCAGCACGAAAAATCGTGCTGAAAAACTCGGCTTATACTCGAGTATATACGGTACAAGGAGGAAATTGGAGAAAGTGATGAAATCTACCGCCATATACCTCCAGCTATCATTACAGTATTACCAGGAGTTGATGAATTGCTTTACATAGAGCTGCTGGTCGGTGTGTGACACACTGCTGGGTATAGGAATGTGGGAATCTCTGACATGTAGCAGATACTGAATATTGATCTGTCATTTATTGGTTTAGCCTTACAGCATGTCACCAGACAAAAGCACAAGACGCTGCAGAAATGTTGTACTGACAGCAAAGCAGATGTGACATATGATGCAGATCTCTGCAGTCTTGGGCTCTGTCAGCCTGTACTGCATCTCTTTATGATTTCTGTCTCTAACATAGAAACCTTTGGTTATGCTATATACTGTAGGGGCACAAGGGATGACTGGCAAAAGCAGAGCAGGCACGCAGTGAGAGTAACGCTCTGTTATCCGTGGTCTTGGATTTGGTATTAGAAGGCATTGGTGACCATGGTTGCCATACTCCGCTCTTTGGTGTACAGCAGAGGTCACCATACTGTGGCCCTCTAGCTGTTGGAAACTACTACTCCCTGCATGCCCAGATAGCCGACTGCTGTACGAGCATACTAGGAGTTGTAGTTTTGCGACATCTGTAGAGCCACAGTTTGGTGACCCCTGCTGTATACCATGGTTGCCATTAGAGATGAGCGAACTTACAGTAAATTTGATTTGTCACGAACTTCTCGGCTCGGCAGTTGATAACTTTTCCTGCATAAATTAGTTCAGCCTTCAGGTGCTCCGGTGGGCTGGAAAAGGTGGATACATTCCTAGGAAAGAGTCTCCTTGGACTGTATCCACCTTTTCCAGCCCACGGGAGCACCTGAAAGCTGAACTAATTTATGCAGGATAAGACATCAACTGCCGAGCCGAGAAGTTCGTGACGAATCAAATTACTGTAAGTTCGCTCATCTCTAGTTGCCATACTTTGGTCTACAGCTGGGGTCCCCAAACTGTCCTTCCAGCTATTGCAAAATTACAACTCCCAGCATGGTTGGTTTTGCATGCTGGGAGTTGTAGTTTTACAACATCTGAAGGGCCACTGTTTTGAGACTACAGCATAGTCCTGAACACCAGCATAGTTTTTAGGACTTTTAAATCTGTAGACTGCTGGTGTATACAGTGCAGTTTCTTGCATGCAGTTTCCCATCTGGATCGATATATATATATATATATATATGTACAAGGCAATATCTGTTAAAGAAGTTCACTGTACAAAATGTTGTAGTTCCATACATTTTAGAAGGACAGCCAACTGATAACAGAGCCATTGTTTAGGCTCAGTTCACACTGTGCACAGTACTCCAGCTTTTAGCTAAATAAAAGTATCATTGTGTCTTTTGTTTTTGGATGCACTATTCAGGGACGTGCATGGACATTTACTTTCTCAAGTATAAAAAAAAAAAAGGGGCACTTCTCGTAATTAAAAAATGTCTGTAAAGGCTCATACACATGGGCAGATTTGATAGTGAACTCACTATCACGGGATCTTAATTGAAGGGGCAACTGCAGAAAAAAGGGCAGGTGCTCAAGACCCCTTTTGAGCCTAAGTGTGCAAGTCCCTGACACTATTGATGGTCCATAGTTTGTTTCCATTTTAAGGGAACATGTTTGAAGCTTTACAAGGAGGTAGCCTCTGCAATGTAGATATTCTGGGAAGTGCAAAATGGACTTGAGGGAAGACAATGGGATGGGGGAAGAAGGCCATCCTGTTGCTGATGGTTAGGAGGGAGGTGATGTCAAGAAGCACCTGAAAGGGTCCTAGTTATTTGTTATCTTTTCTATGCAGTCCTGTTTGTACACGGCTGGATCTATTCCTAATTCTCAATTCAAAAAAGAGAAAAGAACGGAGCACACACCTGTAGGACTTGCTGTGTAGATTTATTATCGGAGAGACTCGATAAACTTCAACATTCTGACACCCTGTGAACCAAGCAGAGCTGGAACGGCAGGAGCTTCACACCTGGATGACAATGCTGTTTCACGCTCAGAGGCGTTTCCTCAGGTCCCTGGTGACCTATTCCTAATTCTGTTTTTAAAAAGACTTGCATGGAAAACTATAAACTGGGCCTAATATGTTTGATAATTTCAACATTAAGATGTGACTCTACATCTTAATATTAAAACACTGTAGAGCCAGTCTGGCACCGCATACCTGACCTGATGTCCAACTAGCTGGAAGGTCCAACTCGCCTATGGATCCTATCCGGGGGTGCTATTCGAAATACAATCAGTCTCTGGAAATTTAGCGTAGTGTAGAAGTTGAATAGAATGCACTCACCCGTATGAGTAGCTTGCTTGAAGAACTTTATTATTTAATAGCAGTAAAAGTACAGTGGGTAGAATCAGTGGAGCAACCTCTCGGCAACAGTCTGTTTCCTGCGCCCAAGTGCACTTCCTCGGGCCGCCGGCGGCCCGAGGAAGTGCACTTGGGCGCAGGAAACAGACTGTTGCCAAGAGGTTGCTCAACTGATTCTACCTGCTGTACTTTTACTGCGGCCCGAGGAAGTGCACTTGGGCGCAGGAAACAGACTGTTGCCGCGAGGTTGCTCCACTGATTCTACCCGCTGTAGTTATACTGCTTTTTAAAGAATAAAGTTATTCAAGCAAGCTATTCATACAGGGGAGTGCATTCAGCTTCTACACTATGCTCTACATCTTAATATGTCTAAATAATTCTGTATATATCAGAATTGCTTTCTTACCAAGCCATAGTGATTTAGTATTACAGCTGAAAAACCACAGACCTGAAAATCGTACTTCAATAGTATACATTGGATTTATTACAGCCCTGTTCCTCCAATACTCTACTCTATTTCTATCATTATAATATCGTACCAACGTATTCTGCGTCACTGAACAGAAATCCTATTTTTTCGGATCAGTCCCTGTGCAACTCTCTATTTAGTTCTCCTATCAGACTCCCACACTGGGACTAGCCTCAGTAATCTTTTCATTTTTGCATTGTTGGAGTAAGCCTATGTAAATAGAGAGAGAACCTACAAATCTCAGGCAGATGTTCTAGGTTGGATCTGAACCCAAGATGCTTAGGCTACAAGGTAACAGTGCTAAACACTAAACCACCATGCTGCCCTTCATATATTCTCTTAGCAACTACAAGAATCTGTTGTTATTGGATTGCGTCCACTTGTAGAGGAAGCAGATCTGATAAGACTGAATTATGTCATTGCAGTTTACGTAATTCTTTTTATGTACGGTGGCTCAGTGGTCAGCACTGTTTCCTTGCAGCGCTAATGTTCTAAGATGGTTCTTTTGATGGGTTTTCTCTGACCATGGGCACAACTATTACAATAGCAGTCAAGGACAGGCCCCAGAAGCTGAGTGGACCCACTCGGGTACAAAAGTATTGTTGTTTTATGTTGGGGGAAAAAAATGCTGTGAGTGCTTCCTATAAGCTAGTTCTTCTATGGCATGTTTCATGGGCAGATGTACTGACAACAATTTGTTTGAGCGTTACTGACTGCTAACACGTCCTATGAACTTGCCTTATGCCGCTGCTTTTGAGCACTCTAGTTTCCTTCCCCACTCTAATACTATACCAATAAATGAATGTATGTTGGCCTGAGATAGGAACATAAAAATGACAAAATCCAAAACTACATTGTGTGAACAAGACCTATAACTAGAGATGAGCGAAGTTACAGTAATTCGATTTGTCGCAAACTTCTCGGCTCGGCAGTTGCTGACTTTAGCCTGCATAAATTAGTTCAGCTTTCAGGTGCTCCGGTGGGTTGGAGACTCTCTCCTAGGACTTTATCCACCTTTTCCAGCCCACTGGAGCACCTGGAAGCTGAACTAATTTATGCAGGCTAAAGTCAGAAAACGCCGAGCCACGAGGTTCGTGACGAATCGAATCTTCGCTCATCTCTACCTATAACTTTAATGATAGGTTTATTTGAACAGTGAGAGACTAAATAACAAAAAATACATATCCCCTTTCTGGCTTCCAGATGTCTTTTACATAAGTTATAAAATGAGATTAGGAGCACTCTCTTTAAAGAAGTGCTTCTAAACTATTTTTGTGACCTGTGTAAAAGACACCTGTCCACAAAAGCAACCAATCAGATTCCACCATGGCAAAGACCAAAGACCTGTCCAAGGATGCCAGGGACAAGATTGTAGACCTACTCAAGGCTTGAATGGGCTTCAAAACCATAAAAAAAAAAGCCAAGCAACTTGGTGGGAAGTTTACAACAGTTCGTGCTATTGTTGGCAAATGGAAGAAACACAAAATAATTGTCATTCTCCCTCAGTTGGGGGCTTCATGGAAGATCTCACCTAGTGGAGTTTCAGTAATTGCAACAATGATGAGGAATCACCCCAGATCTACACATGAAGATCTTGGCAATGATCTCAAGGCAGCTGGGACCATAGTCACCAAGAAAACAATTGGTAACACACTGCACCATGAAGGACTGAAGGCTTACAGTGCCCATAAGGTCCCCCTGCTCATGAAAGCACATGTACAGGCCCGTCTGAAGCTCGCCAATGAACATCTGAGTGATCAGATGTCAGTGAGCAAACATACAAAACCAACAGTGGATCAAATAATTTTTTCCTTCACTGTACATGGTCATCAAGTAGTTGAGAGAGTCAAGAAATTCTATTTGCTATGGATCTGTTAAGGATAGTAAATTATTTCTTCAGCACAGAGTTTCTTATCACTTATTTGGATGGAGAAAGTCCTATGTTCATTGAACAATTAGTTGTTATCACATGTCCAGCCATTGAAGGATATTTGACAATGTGAACATTTAGAGGTTAAATAAAGCAACGCACAGTATGTATTGTGCAATAATCTCTTTTTAACATATGGCACATATTTTTATATTGATACTGTTGTATGGTGTTTTTGGTACTTGAGCTGTACAATATACTAGCTGAGTACCCAGCGTTGGCCGGTTTTTCCTACCTAATCCTTGTGGGGGAGGAAAAGCAACATAGGAGGAAGTACTTGTCCTCCTATCCTGCCATCCTATGGGGCTGAGTTGTGATGAAGAGATTGTAGGCTGAAAATAGAAGAAGGCATGGTTTTGTGGAAGTGGGCATGACTTGCAAGCCGGACTAGTGCACAAAAAGGGTAGAAAATAAAGGGTGTGGCTTAAATGGTGGGTGTGTCTTTGCAAGATGGGGTGTGGCATGCGGGCGGGGGGTGGCCGGATTGACACTCACCAGGAGATGCAGAGCTTGGAGTAAGGTACTGGAAGTCCTATATACTTGCATGAGACTTGAAGGGGTACTCTGGTGGAAATTATTTTTTTTTTTTAAATCACCTGGTGCCAGAAAATTAAACAGATTTGTAAATGATTTATTTTTTAAAATCTTAATCCTTACAGTACTTATCAGCTGCTTTATGATCCGCAGGAAGTTCTTTTCTTTTTAAATTTATTTTCTGTCTGACCACAGTGCTCTCTGCTGACACCTCTGTCCTTGTCAGGAACTGTCCAGAGCGGGAGCAAATCCCCATAGAAAACCTCTCCTGCTCTGGGCAGTTCCTGACATTGACAGAGGTGTCAGCAGAGAGCACTGTGATCAGACAGAAAGGAAATTTAAAAAGAAAAGAACTTCCTGTGGATAATATAGCAGCTGATAAGTACCAAAAGGATTAAGATTTTTAGATAGAAGTTATTTACAGATCTGGTTAACTTTCTGCCACCAGTTGATTTAAAAAAAATAGTTTTCCACCGGAGTACCCCTTTTAAGACAAAAACCCCATCCTTCTCTTAAGGGGGTAGGTTAGGGTTAATTTAACTATCATATTTTAATTTGACATAAAAGTAACATCTGTACTAGTTTCATCAAAATATCTCCAGCCGTTTGGAAGTTATGCTGGAACATACACACACAATTGAGAGATATATATATATATATATATATATATATATATATATATATATATATATATATATATATATATATAGATACAGTGTATATAATATATATATGGAGAGAGAGATACAGTATGTGTGTGTGTGTGTGTGTATATATATATATATATTTTTTTTTTTTTTCTATTTCTAAGCATATATGACTAAAATATTTACAATAGATTACCACATATCATACCATTTTTCATAGACTTGCATGGGACTTTAAACAAAAACCCCGACCCTTGCAAATGGGGGTAGGTTAGGGTTAATTTATCTATCCTATGTTTGTAGTTGACATATAAGTAACATGTTTTATCGAAATATCTTCAGCCGTTTGGAATTGATTCTGGAACATACACACACAATTGAGATATATATATATATATATATAGATACAGTGTATATAATATATATATGGAGAGAGAGATACAGTATGTGTGTGTGTGTATATATATATTTTTTTTTTTTTCTATTTCTAAGCATATATGACTAAAATATTTACAATAGATTACCACATATCTCATCAGATGTTCTCCTGTGATCTTCAAATCCATATACTGTACTTATGAGGATGTCCACACCCCTACAATACTTAAGTACATTCTAAATAATGACCCCCATCTAAGGTTTTTGTGAATGTGTAACAGATAAATACTTCCCCTTCTCAGAATGTTGAGTCATTTGTGGTATTTAAAGGTTAGCTTTGAATTAAATGATTAAGGTATGTGGAGCCGTACACCTACTTGTCCTTTTAGTTGTCCTCCTCTATTTTTGTAAATCATTTTATAAATGATTAAAATGGTTTAAAAAAAATGGTCTTTAAATGGGTACTCCACTGGAAAAAAAAATGTTTTAAATCAACTGGTGCCTGAAAGTTTAACAGATTTTTTAATTACTTGTATTAAAAAATCTTAATCCTTCCAGTACTTATCAGCTGCTGTATACTACAGAGGAAGTTCTTTTCTTTTAGAATTTCCTTTCTGTCTGACCACAGTGCTCTCTGCTGATACCTCTGTCCATTTTAGGAACTGTCCAGAGTAGAAGAAAATCCCCATAGAAAACCTATCCTGCACTGGACAGTTCCTAAAATGGACAGAGGTGTCAACAGAGAGTACTGTGGTCAGGCAGAAAGGAAATTTAAAAAGAAAATAACTTCCTGTTGATCACATAGCAGCTGATAAGTACTGGAAGGATTAAGAATTTTTAATAGAAGTAATTTACAAATCTGTTTAACTTTCTGGCACCAGTTTTCCACTGGAGTGCCCTTTTTTAACCTCTTGGGGATGCAGGACATATTCATACGCCCTGCATCCCTGATCCTTAAGGACTCAGGGCGTACCTGTACGCCCTGGTCTGGTATAACGGGTTTAAACCATTCTTACCGGTGGAGAGCAGGTTAAACCCGGTGGGTCCCGGTTGCTACGGGCAGCCAGGACCCACGGCTGATCGGACCGATGCACGGCATTAACCCTTTAGACGCTGCGATCAAAGTCGATTGTGCCGTCTAAAACTAAAGTAAAAGAATCCTGGCAGCTCAGCGGAGCTGAACAGGACTATTGCGACAAAATCGCAATGTCCCGATCAGCTTACCGGACAATGGGAGGGTCCTCATCCGCCTCTCTGTTGTCCGATTGGCGATCTACTGCTCCATGCGGGCTAGAGCAGCAGATTGCCGGTTACACTGATCAGTGCTTTGCAATGGCATGGCACTGATCAGTGTGTGCAATCAGAAGATTGCATGTTGTAGCCCCCTATGGGGGGGGGGGGGGTTAAAAAAAAGTGTAAAAAAAATTTAAATAAATAAAAAAAATTATAAAAGTTAATTAACCCCTTCCCTATTAAAAGTTTAAATCACCCCCCCTTTTCCCATTTAAAAATAAAATAAAATAATGTAATAAAGAATAAAAATGATCATATGTGGTACCGCTGCGTGCGTAAATGTCCGAACTATTAAAATATAATGGTAGCTAAACCGCACGGTCGATGGCGTACTCATGAAAAAAATACCAAAGTCCAAAATTGTGCATTTTTGGTCACTTCATATACCATATTATATCATATACCAATATTAATAAGAAGCGATCAAAAAGTCCCATCAAAACAAAAATACCGATAAAAACTACAGATGACTACGCAAAAAATTAGCCCTCATACTGCCCCATACACGGAAAAATAAAAAAAGTTAAAGGGGTCATAAGATGCCAATTTTAAACTAACTAATTTTGGTGCATGTAGTTTATAATTATAAGTATTAAAATAAAAGTAAAACTATATAAATTGGGTATCGTTGTAACCATATGGACCTACAGAATAAAGATAAGATGTCATTTATTTTTTTTTTACCAAATATTGCACTGCGTAGAAACGGGGGCCCCCAAAAGTTACAAAATGGTGTGTTTTTTATTTTTTTTATTTCATCCCACAAATATTTTTTGGGGTTTTGCCGCAGGTTATATTATAAATTAAGTGATGTAATTGCATCAGTACAATTGGTGTCTGTAGCTGCAAAATTGAAAGAGTTATGATTTTTAGAAGGGAAAAGGAAAATGCAAAAACAAAAATTTGCTGAGTCCTTAAAAGCGTACCTGTCAGATCCAACAAAAAAACTTTTTTTTTTAAATATCACTCAGCACCTAATCCTGACCATGTACATCTTATTTTTGTGTCTAGCACCTTTATTTATTTTTTATTACCCTTTTAATTTAGCTCACTAGTCAGAATTCCTCTCAAAGGGAGGGGGTGTGGCTTCACTGTGCAGGTCTCCGCCCCCTCCCTCAGTATGCTGTCTGCTCACATCTCCCCTAGCATTAGCAAAACTACAACTCCCAGCTTGTCCTCACTGACAGTAGCGGGACACAAGCTGACAGTGGGAGGATTTTTCCTCTAGTTGTGAGCCCTGCGCTCACATCTGTCAATCAAGGAAGTGTGTCCATGACATGGGTGATGATGCATGGACACAGCAGGATTAGTATGTGTCCAAGCAGGCAGGGGGGCAGTTGTTTGACTGGCTTTTTCAGTATGAAATACTGAAATTTTTCTAATGAAAGCAATTGCAAAACCTATTGGTTATACATGCTTTACAACATATCAAAAGTTTTGTATCTGACAGTGCCCATTTAAGGTGAAAATTGTCTGAGTCCCTAAGGGGTTAATGTTTGTTCCCCACGCGTGATGGGCTGCATGCAGGGATAGAAGTAGTCTCCATGACTTGTACCAGTACTCTATCCCACCTTGGGTTGAGCAGACGTGGCCTTGTTCATCCATTCAATAGCTCCAGTAAACCGTTTTCCTATCGTTGTAAACGTATACTTTATGTGCAATCCTAATACTAAGTGCCTCTCTGCCTCAGTGGCCAGGAATGTATGTCTTTGCGGTCACTTTGCATTTTATTCAAATTCCATAGCATTGAGATATCCTCAGGTGAATTTTCTTTTCCGTCGAAACTAGGAAAGTCCAATCATTTTCTTCAGTAGTCAGAGTATAAAATTCTCATACTCTTCAGACAAAAATATGTTATCATCTCCATCTGTTTTTGAAGAACTTGTCAATTAGTAGAATATTGTGTATATTATAGCATCAATGTCAATCGTCCCTTATGTAATTGAAAATTTATATTTCTATATTCAAAGCCACCATGAGGAGAGGGTTCTTAGTGTGTATAGTAATCACTGCATGTTTAGAATGAAGGCTGTTTTGTGTTTACATAGACATCTTGTATGTGTCCTTGTACGTACGAGTGGTGTTTGAGTAAACTGTGGTGTTGACCGTATCTTCTTACTGTTGTTTTCATAGCTTTTATTAGGAGTCTAAGGCTGTATTCACCCTAGACCAATACGGACATATTTTATATCAGTAGAAGGGTATGTTCACACTTGTGTGTTTTGCTGCCCATTGACTTCAATTGGCAGCAAAATCTGCTGAAGCAAATCTGCGGCAGAAAATGCACACATGTGAATGTACGCTGGATTCCACTTTGAAATTCTGGAGCAGCAGCCTCCCATTGTTTTTAAAGGAATTTTGCTGTACAGTGCACATGGCAGAATTTCAGCAGAATTCTGCTGTGGAAATTGACATTTTTTGACTCCATAGACAGCTGAATCCTCTTGGATATGCATTTCTATCTATGGAGAAGCATTTCCATGTGGTTTTGGCCTTGACTGAATAAGTCGGCATCCGCTGCACGCAGAATGTCCACCCAGAATTTTCCAGCCAGATATTCTGCCTTGTAACTAAGTCCTTAGGCATCCACTAAACTTATTTTTGCCCTTTTTTAGCAGGAAAGATGCATGCGCGTTTTTTATTTTTTTATTTTTTTTTGGTTAAACGGCAAGTTTTAAAATTCTCTATAATTTCAGCTTGCACCTGGAAACTGTTTTTTGCTTTACAAAAAAAAAAAGAAAACAACAAAAACAAAACTTTTTTAGGCTACTTTCACACTGCTGCTAAGCTCCATCCCATTTAATGGTCGGTTAGGGTTCTTTTTTTTTTTTGCGCTTAACGGACCCTGAGCGGGTTGAAGCACAACGGGTACCGACAGATCCCATTGACTTTGCATGGTGTCTGGCTGGTGTCCGTTATTTTGGAGAAGTTGAGCGGAGATAAACACCGGACATGCCGTCATTTATTTTTTATTTTTTTATTTTTTTTACCGCTCAACTCCCATAATTTTTTTTTAACAAAACTCCTTTTAGCAGAGCTCAGAGGCAGATTGAAAGTAGCCTTAACCCCTTAAGGACATGCTGCATAGCATCACTTAGCGCACAGCGCCGTACACTTACAGCGCGACCGTGACACGAGCGCAGGAGCTGCGCTTGCTTCATTCCTGGCGGGGTCCCGGCGACTATCAGCAGCCGTAGACCCGCCGGTAATGGCGGACATGAGCGATTGCGCTGATGTCTGCCATTAACCCCTCAGGCGCCGTGATCAATACAGATGAATATAACGGCTGATCTGAAAGCCCATGGCACTGCCGCTGGGATCAGATCAGCGAAGATGGCGAATGGAGGTCACCTCCCCTGCCTCCATCCATCTACCTTTCAGAAGACCAGAGCAGAAGATTGCCAATAATACTGATCAGTTCTATGCCCTATGCATAGCACTGAACAGTATTAGCAAGCTAATGATTGCTATAAATAATCCCCTATGGGGAATAAAAAATTGTACAATAAATGTAAAAGGGGAAATGAAACCCCCAAATTTGCTAAATTATGATTTCCGTTTAAATTTCCTTACACAAAAAATATTTTTTCTGGGGTTTACCATACATTTTAGGGTAAAATACTTCTATTAAAAAATCTTAATCCTTCCAATAGTTATTAGCTTCTGCTAACTGCTCAATGATGATGTCACATCACGTGAGCTGTGCATGATGGGAGAATATCTCTTGCATGATGGGAGAATATCCCCATAGGAGCTGGACAGCTCCCGGGACATGAGTCATCAGAAAGCAGTTAGACAGAAAACAGCAACTCAACTTCAGAAGCTAATAACTATTGGAAGGATTAAGATTTTTTTAATAGAAGTAATTTACAAATCTGTTTAACTTTCCGGAGACAGTTGAGATATATATATAAAAAAGTTTTTGCCTGGAATACCCCTTTAAGGTGAAAATGAGTCCTTATGGGGTTAAAGTGAAGACAGCCCAAAAGAAGTCCCTTGGCCTTAAATTTACATCCATAATAATTATGGGTGTAAAATTAAACTACATGTGAACAGAGAGATATTTTCCCATTTGAATTCAGTACATTCATTGGGAATTTTTTTTTTTTTTAAGACACAAAACAGATTTTTTGGGGATGTTTTAAATCTCAAAATGAGTCCCAGAACACAGTGTGTGAACATAGTCATACAAGCAGTGATTCTTGCTTTTGAGTCAGCAATTCTAATCATTGCGGTGACCTGATAATAAATGACCAGCCTGCGCCCTTTGCATTCCAATGCAGTAAGAGACAAATGACATTGTGATTGCTTTGTTTTACCATTGAAAAGGACCAGTATCTGTGATCACCAACATCTCCACACCCAGTCATGAGACCTCATAATGGGACAATAGCAAAACAAAGCCAAAATACAACCTATATATTTTTGGGTTCATACATTACATTTCTGTAGAAACATGCTGCATAGGGATCAATACATATTCTAATGTATGTGTTTACTGATGAGTTTATCATGTTACTGTGGATGGATTGAGTTTTACTACCTTAAATCTATAATAAATCTCGTATGGAAGCTGGCATACATGGACTAAATTTGCTCAGGTTTGTTGATTGTGTGTTATGTATTATAGCAAAGTAAAATAAAAATTATATATTAAGAATAATGTTTTTTTTTTTAACTATAGCAAACCTCCTGCAATATACAGTGCATTTTCTGTATAGTTCAGAACAGTTCACCTATCTGACCTATCATTAGCATTCATGGGATATTAAAGGGGTATTCCAGGCCAAAACTTTTTTTTTTTTATACATTAACTGGCTCCGGAAAGTTAAACAGATTTGTAAATTCTATTAAAAAATCTTAATCCTTCCAATAGTTATTAGCTTCTGAAGTTGAGTTGTTGTTATCTGTCTAACTGCACTCTGATGACTCACGTCCCAGATGACGTGACATCATCATTGAGCAGTTAGACAGAAAACTTCAGAAGCTAATAACTATTGGAAGGATTAAGATTTTTTAATAGAAGTAATTTACAAATCTGTTTAACTTTCCGGAGCCAGTTGAGATATATATATATATATATATAAAAAAGGTTTTGCCTGGAATATCCCTTTAATTACTATCTCCAAAACCAATATGTCCTACCATATAGAGCAGGAGTACACCTCCCATTGCATCACATCATAGATCCATGCCTATGATGTTGACAAGTAAAATCTTTGTTTTTCCAGTCCTAGCAAAATATCTTTGCGTGTTATCACAAAGCAAACGCCTATTAGGAAAAACAAAACAAAAAACAGAAAACTTTCAACTTGTCCTAGGGACAGGTGAAAAGTTATAGGTCAATGTTAGTGTTCAGACCTCGGTCGATCACCAGAACGAGCAGGGAGAGAAGCATGGCTGTGTCTGATCGAAACAGTCCTATATACTTACATTATGGGACCATCTTGGTCATGTGACACAACCCCGACTAATCGGGAGAACCGTCTCTATCTCAGTGGTATCCAAACTGAGGCTCTCCAGATGATGAAAACTTCAACTGCCAGCATGCCCGGACAGGTGTTGGACATTCCGGACATTTGCCTATTTTAGTGGCGCTAGAACCGCTCGGAAATGTGCAGTCTCCATAGACGGCAATGCATTTCCGAGTGGAATCCGCAAATAGAATAGACAAGAAAAGATGTCTGGGTGTCGTTGAAGGTGGTGAGTCGGTCTAAAACCGGTCAGGTGGATAGAGGTCGAGGTCGTTAGAGGTCGTTGGATTTAGTTGGGTGAGTTGCCAAGGTCGGATGTGTTCGATTAGTGGTTTCCATGATTGTAGACAAGGCTATTCTTTCTGCGGATGGTGGAATTGGGATTTCCGCAGCAATTTCTGAGCGGAATCCACAAAACTATTGAACAGGTTCAAAGTTTCTGCAGATGCCGGAATCTGGAAATTCCACTGTGAGCACAGTGCAGCAGAACTCCTCATGGGCGTTCCACCATGTGAACATACCCTTAGAAAGAAATCAGCTGTTTTCTTAATCCTGAATAACCCTGCTATATCTGCAGCAAGAGCCTGAGTTTCTGCACGTCTGCCAAGGATTATTCTGTGTATCTGTGGTGATCTTTCCTAGGGCAGATTTTTACATAGTACCTGTGCATTTGGCATATCGGGATCTTACTGTCCTACACTATTGAAGACTATTAGTATTTTTCTAATTTTCATTATAACGTCGTCCGGTATATAAAAAAAAAACAGTGCCACTCCTGTCCACAGGTTGTGTGTGGTATTGCAGCCCAAAGACAACACAATATCTTTTTGCCCCAAGACACATGAGAAGGCTTCTACTACTATTACAACAAGTAACCCCTACATGAGTTCCATAAAAATCCTCCAGTATCGTATATCTCCGAAAGAATAACATTTTACTTTTATTATGATATTTAAAACATAAGAAAAATAATTGGGATCAGGTGAGTACAAAAAAAAAAAAAAAAAAAAAAATGATTAAAACTACAGTCTCAATTGGCCTCTTATTTTTGTTCCTGGTCTAGTTCAGTAGAAGAGCAAGTTGTTTTTGGGCACAATACACTTAATGGGGGAGATTTATCAAAACCTGTGCAGAGGAAGAGTGGTGCAGTTGCCCAATGCAACCAATCAGATTGCTTCTTTCATTTTCCATGAAAATGAAAGAAGCAATCTGATTGGTTGCTATGGGCAACTGCACCACTCTTCCTCTGCACAGGTTTTGATAGATCTCCCCAAATGTAGCCACTATTCTTAACATCCACTAATGAAGGGATTATGACTAATTTAGAACACCTAATATTGTCTACTGAAAATATCTTCAATACAATGGTTTAATCCCGGGTGCTTTTTGCATCCCATATAATGACTTCTGTGGGTTTATTCACCCCCCCCCCAGGGACCAGGTTTTTTCTGTAGGAGAACTGTTTTTATCCTCCTCACAAGGGCATCAATGTGGATATTATGTACAGTGATTGGTTATATACACACGGTTAAAGGGGTACTCCCCTGGAAAACATCTTTTTTTTTTTTTTTTTATAATTAACTGGTTCCAGAAAGTTACAGATTTGTAAATTGCTTCTATTTAAAAATCTTAACCCTTCTAGTACTTATCAGCTGCTGTATGTTCCAGAGGAAGTTCTTTTCTTTTTGAGTTCCCTTTCTGTCTGATCACAGTGCTTTCTGCTGACACCTCTGTCCCTTTTAGGAATTGCTATGGGGATTTGCTCCTACTCCGGACAGTTCCTAAAATGGACAGAGGTGTCAACAGAGAGCACTGTGGTCAGACAGAAAGGAAACTCAAAAACAAAAGAACTTCCTCTGAAGCATACAGCAACTGATAAGTACAGGAAGGATTAAGATTTTTATATAGAAGTAACTTACAAATCTATACAAGTAGGAGGGTGCGCTGAGAAAGCAATACAAATAGATGGTGAATAAATTAGTAGGTATATGAACCTACCTTGTAATTACGATGTGTTGTTGCTGCTATTATAGAATGAACATCTGATATGCACTGCTGAAAATAAATATTAAATGAAAATAAGCTAATTAAAATATCCAAAAGAAAGATATTCAAGGTGTATAAATGTTGATAGTGATGCAATATAATTAGAGATGATCGAGTAAATTCGATTCGTCACGAACTTCTCGGCTCGGCGGTTGCTGACTTTTCCTGCATAAATTAGTTCAGATTTCCGGTGCTCCGGTGGGCTGGAAAAGGTGGATACAGTCCTAGGACAGAGTCTCCTAGGACTGTATCCACCTTTTCCAGCCCACGGGTGCACCTGAAAGCTGAACTACTTTATGCAGGAAAAGTCAGCAACCGCCGAGCCGAGAAGTCCGTGACGAATCGAAATTACTGTAAGTTCGCTCATCTCTAAATATAATACCTGGATAACGCGTTATACAACCGGTACAATGTCCTAAGGAGTATATAGGATAATGATGTTACACGTGTGTGAAAAAAAAGGGATTCTTTCCCTAATTGAGTGGGCTGACTTTTCAGGTACTGCAGCGCTGCAACTAGTAACAATCAATGCTCTTTAGCGGGTTACTATTGAGTGTGACTGGTATAAAAATACCTGGTTCTGTTTCCAAATAGTACCTGTAGTCCTCTGATGTCCGTGATCTGTTCCGGTAGATATCACGATCTTCTTGGCGGGGCAGTGGGAGAACGCTCCGGCCGGTAGCGTCTCAACCAGACCGCATCCACTCCGCACACTGGCTTGATGGAATAGGCCGTAGATAGTGACGTCACTATAGGAGCGTGTGAGGTCTACAAGGCTTAGTGATGACGCGTTTCGGAAGTACTGCGGGCTTCCTTCATCGGATCAGCCGAATGGAAGTGTAGCTGATATTTATAGGCGGGTTCAGTCTGGGAGTTAACCCTTTATTGACCTCCGGAACAGGTAAGTGTTGTGCAGACCACGGGCGGCTTGCAGCGCTATTGTATTACACATAGAGATATTCTGATTTTTATGATAAAAAGCCAAAAAAGTTCCATTTCTTCATTTAGGCCAAAAGGGGCCAGTGAATTTAGATTTAAAAATCCATTTACTTTCAGATCTGCATAGTTGTGCAATATAATTGCCTCCCCGCCAATGTGGGGCAATTCTCTCCATACCAAAGAAAATGGGATCCTACGGCTGATTGTTTATGAACAACTTTGTAATGCACTGATAGGGGATGCCCATCATATCCACGTTGGATATTGTACAGATGTTCCCTAATTCTGGTTCCCAGTTGTCGCTTGGTTCTACCTATATATGTTTTATCACAGGGGCAGATTATAGCGTAAATAACCCCTTTAGTTTTGCAACGGATATGGCTATTAATTTTATGTATAGTATTATCCCTTTAGTTTTTAACCTCAAATATCGGATGGAGGTTACTTGTTGTTTTACAGGCACTACAAGCTTTGCACGGAAAGAAACCATTTTTTATTTGCAGAAAATGATTGTTTTGAGTTGGTCGACATTTGGCTCCCGGATTTTTATTTGATTTAATGGTAGGGGCTATTTGATTACCAATAGTGGATGCTTTTTTATATATATAAATAAGGGAGCTTCAGAGAGAATGTCTCCCAAGATTTTGTCGCTACGTAGGATATGCCAGTAGTGTTTAACTATTCATTGAAGTGCATGGCGTTGTTTATTGTATTGTGTAATAATGGGTATTTTAACAATTGGGTTTTTTTTGTATTCGTATTTTCCCCTTATTTCTCTGGTAGATGGTTTTGTTTTAGATATTAGTTGTATCCTATCTGTCCCTCGCACCAATGTTTGTACTGTTTTTAATGAGGATTCTTCATATGCTTTGGCTGTAAATTTTTTCTTTAAATTGGCAGCTTCTTTATCATATTGCTCTACATCCGTACAGTTCCTGTGAAGTCTTAGGAATTTTGTAACTATTAGTACGACATACAGGGAAGCGTACTGGAGTTGTGCAGCAGAGCCTATTATTCACAGTATCCTCCAGCGCTCTGTGACACAATAATTTACAAATCTGTTTAACTTTCTGGCACCAGTTGATTTAAAACATTTTTTCCAGTGGAGTACCCCTTTAAATGTTAATAATGGTATTGCAGCCCAGTTTCATTTAAAGTTGATGGGACTGATCTGCAGTACTACAAACCACCTGTGGTCAGGAGAGGTGCTGTTTTTTCAAAAAAATAAAAATAAAAACAGCGTTTTTCTAACACTGGACAACCCATTTTTAATTTTCTATGTTAATTATAATATTTTATGAGGATTACTTTGGCATTTTTTGTAAAGTACAAGCAATTTTATATGGTAATGTTAGCAGAAACATGCCTTGTAGATTGTCCTTAGTTCCTGCGTGACACTAGAGGATGGTGGGATACACATGTGGGAGTGTGAGACATTTACAATGCTTACTTAAATATCCATCAGCCATGACCTGCCCTTTAGATTCGTACCAGACTTCTGTAACTTCTGTGTAACCCTGTCATATAGAGTTCTGCGGACAGAATGGCTTTGATGTTAATCTACTCTGGTAAAGCTGGGTATAAACTGTCTTTTTTTTAGTAGAGCAGAAATGGTGAACAAATCCTTAAAGCGTACCCGTCAGATCCAACAAAAAACATTTTTGTTAATATACCACTCAGTTCCTAATTCTGACATGTAGATCAAATTTTTGTGTCTAGCACCTTATTTTTATTTTTTTATTACACTTTTAATTTAGCTCACTAGTCTGAATTCCTCTCAAAGGGAGGGGGCGTGGCCTCACTGTGCAGGTCTCCGCCCCCTCCCTCAGTATGCTGTCTGCTCACATCTCCCCTAGCATTAGCAAAACTACAACTCCCAGCTTGTCCTCACTGACCGTATCGGGACACAAGCTGACAGTGGGAGGATTTTTCCTCTGCACTCACAGCTGTCAATCAAAGAAGTGTGTCCATGACGCATGGACACAGCAGGACTAGTATGTGCCCAAGCAGGCAGGGGGGCAGTTCTTTGACTGGATTTTTCATTATGAAATACTGAAAATTTTCTAATGAAAGCAATTGCAAAACCTTTTGGTTATGCATGCTTTACAACATATCAAAAGTTTTTGTATCTGACAGTGCCTATTTAAATAGTTACATTTATTGAATGTATTATAAAGTCAAATGCTTTTATAACTAACCTGTGCCATTCCCCTATTATTCCTCCTGGAATGACTATATTGATGTGTTGCTATGGCATGTACATAAACACAGTTCTATCAGTATTGGACACGAGTGGCAGATTCTGCCAAAATAATGGATGAATGTTATTCTTTAGGCGTAATCAAATTTGGTGTCAGAAGTTCCACTACGGAACCTCTGAGGTGTAAACTGAGCAGCATTGGGTAAACTGGCATCTGAAGGTTGGGACACCTGTACTGTGAAGGAAGTATTTTCAAAACATTGTGCCTTCAGCTGTTGCAGCACGACAACTTCCAGCATGCCCGGACAGCCGTTTGCTGTCCGGGCACCCTGGGAGTTGTAGTTTTGCAACAGCTGGAGACATACTGTGTTTTAGAAATATGCTTTACAGCTGCAACAAGTACCATAGAGGTCAATGAGTCAGCTCCAGACTGTTTCCTATGGAAGCCCCTTAAAACGTATCTCCTATCCACAGGGGGTCTGACCTTTTTGGACTGCTTGGACCTTTTAGAACAGGGAACCTCTAGGTCAGACATTTCTCCTCTATACTGTGGATTGGGAAATGTTTTGGGGGAATGGAAAACTTTAATGTCAAGGAGGCCCATGCCAGTACAAGCATGTATACATTGGGTTCACATTGTGATTCTGCAATATTAAAATGGAACCCCAATCTTAAAGGGGTTAACCAGGGATAAAACCACAGAGCTATCTTCTTCCAAAAAAACAGCACCACCCCTGTCCTTAGGTTGTGTGAGGTATTGCAGCTCAGTTCCATTTAGGGGAATGGTCAAGTTGTAATACCACCTACAACCTGATGACAGGTGTGGTGCTGTTTTTGGAATAAATTAGCTCTTTATTCCTTGATAACCCCTTTAACATAAGCTAAGCTGTCTATGCTCTAGGCTCATTCATTTTACAAACTGTCAGAACAGAAGTTCAGTTTATGCTTCTAGTATATTCAGCTCATAGAGAATTGCTTAGACTGTTAGGCACTTTTCACACAAGAACATTTTGGTTCTCAAAAACTGTTAGGTCTATAGGGTTTCAGCCTCTGGATGTATGTTCTCATTGAGATCTAGAATGACCTGAAGTGCAAAGTATTTTAGAAAGTTGGGTAAAAGAGTTTCTGTTAGTGCTTAACGATTTGGGGAAAATGTGCAACTGCAATTATGGAAGTAAATATCGTGATTTCGATATGTGATTGCGAATAAACAAATGGTGAGATCTCTCCCCCCCCCCCCCCATTTTGATGCCCAATCCCCCCATTTCATGTTCAATCCCCCCATTTCATATAGCCATTCCCCTCATTTTAAAACATGAAATTAGGGGAATGGCTTTGAGGGGAATTAACTTATATGAGGTGGACTGTCTATATGAAATTCGTATAGACATTCCCCATTGTTAATATAACCCATTCATCTCACACATCCCTTTCCCCTCATACAGTCATTCCCCTCACATAGTGCGCTAAGAGCCTCCATTTTTTTGACCAAGAGTGCTGATGCAACCTTCTTTTTTTTTTTTTTTTGTATACTCTGTATTTGCCCCAGCAGCGTGCACGCATGTATCAGGTAGTTGTGCTGGCTATTTTTTATTTTTATTTTTTTTAGGGGGCGTGGCAACCTCTGCAGCCGTGCCCCCCTCCCCTTTTTCACAGAAGGTTTTTAATTTGATAGTGGATCGAGCATGTCACCCAGTCAGAGCCCATATGCCCAGCAGAGGAGAGTGAAATGAGTGTTAGGGTCCCATCCGAAATGGGGCCACCTCCGCGTGGTGGATGGGGGACACGTTTTGATCAAAAAGTGCACTAAAAGCCTTCATTTTTTGACCAAGTGTGCTGCTGCAACCTTTTTTTTTGTATATTCCCCTCACATAGCCCATTCCTCTCATCGTGGCCCATTCCTCTCATCGTGGCCCATTCCTCTCATCGTGGCCCATTCCTCTCATCGTGGCCCATTCCTCTCATCGTGGCCCATTCCTCTCATCGTGGCCCATTCCTCTCATCGTGGCCCATTCAGGCTCGTATAGCCCATTCCTCTCATATGGCCAACCCACTCATAGCCCAATCAAGTCACTTTTTTCCCAACACTAGGTATTGCTGGGAGGGAGAAACATTCTGACACATGTAGCCAGTGCCAATCAGTTTGGGCATTGGAAGCCGGGCTGAGCTACCGCATTAGCATATTGGGCAGCTTCTGCAGTCAACTGGGGCATGGGAAGCCAGGCCGAGCTGCCGTGTCCACTGGTAATCACATAATTTTCCTAGGGGCCAAATCAAAGTATTGCAAAATGAAATAATGGCGAATAGTTTGCGATATATCGTGCAGGCCTAGTTGTGGTGCTGGGATGGGACTAAAAACAGCTCTGCAGCAGTGTTGGAGGACCCCTTTCTATGAAGTATTGATGGTAATCGGACCCCAGTAATCAGTAAGCCCTCTCTTATTCAATGACTTTAGTGTAATTCCCCATTTTAATAGTTTTTTGCATGAAACCAGAAAACCTCTTATTATTGCAGTGTTGTTAATTCTGCTCCGAGGTTTTGCTTGGCTGTATTACAGAACGACACTAGTTACAGTATTTCCCGGCTCCACTTTTCAGGAGTTGACTGAGAATTTAAGGATGCACATAAATTGTGTGCTTTGTGAGGATCAGCATTTTTCCTAGCAACAGCTCCAGTCTTGGAGGAGCATTGTCTGTGTAGTTTGTATAAGCTTTTTCACATTGGCCCTGACATTTAAAGACCTGGTAGGAGAGCTTGCCTGCCAGCTGAGAAAACGCTGTTGGTGGCATCAGATACCCAGTGTTATCTTACATGGTTGTAAATGTTAACACAAGAAATGCCTAAAGATTATTATCACCCAGTTATGTGTCTCCATCAGCAGTTAGGCAGCAGAAGTATTATAATGGGCTTCAATCTTCTTAAGAAAGTGCAAGATTGTTATCACTAAATATCATCCTTTATAATCCGTTGAACAGTATGTTTGTTGTTTGCAATTTTACACTTTCACTATTTTTTATTTTTTATTTAGCAAATACCAAAAAATTTATGAAAAATAAATGAAAATGTAATAAATAAAATAATGAAAACTTTGCTAATTAATAATAAGGCACTATAGAGAAAAATAAAAACAGTGGTATGCAAATAAGGATAACCAGGATAGTGAGATTTTGTTCTCGCCTCTCCGGGTTGTGTTAGAAGACACAACCACTTTGTAGCACCTTGAAAGTATTGTGCGGTGCAGCCACCCGGGGATCAGATCCTGGACGGTCCCAGCTGATTGAAGTGCATGCGAAGATAGCAAAGCTATTGGAAAATGCCGGGAAGTGTAGGCGCAATCCGCAACGATGTATGACAATACAGATCTAGTATTGTACAGTAGATTCTTTATTTAGCCAACGTCAAATGCGTTTCGGGACGGCACGTCCCTTTCTTCATGACAAAATGGCTTTGGCCTTAGGCCAAAGCCATTTTGTCATTGAGAAAGGGACGTGCCGTCCCGAAACACGTTTCACATTGGCTAAATAATCTACTGTACAATACTAGATCTGTATTGTCATACATCGTTGCGTATTGCGCCTTCACTTCCCGGCGTTTTCCAATAGCTTTGCTATCTTCGCATGCTAAATAATAAGGCTGTGTGTGTAAAGCTTCATGTAGAGAAGTTTACAGACCTCAAACACTCTGTGTAGTCTAATCCTGCAGTCACCTTCCGGGCCTGGACTACACAGAGACCTTTTTTTCCCAGCTACTGGTTGATATTAAAGTGTACCTGCCATTGTGGATAAGCTCCCGTGTGCATGAAGAGTAGCCCTATATCTGGCCATTGTGTAACATAACATGTTTTCACTAGTTTTCCCCCCTGAAGACTTCATCGCAAAGTCTAAGCTAGTGGGTAGATACTAGCTGCTATAATGTCTTCCATACACTGCACACACAAAAGAGATCATGCTTTGCTATGTCTCTACAGCACACCCTCAGAAGAAGCAGCATTGAGTACATTACAGAGCAGTGCATGCTGTTAATGAAGCACTGAGGTACCCTCTCCATAGACTTCTAAGTACAGCTGTAATCAAATACTTCAATGACTTGATGTTTGATGAGTTTGTTGGGGAGGGGGTAGAAACATGCAAAGTGATTTAAAAATACATTTTTCTCTGATAAGATATATATTACAAAGTTTCTTCTATTCACTTGTACTATTGATATATGCAAAGATTGTTGAAGCAATAACAGCTAAACTATTAAGCAATGTTATAAAGCATGAAGTAAAATCTCTTGTACTATAGAAAGTCTCTGTGTAGCCCAGTCCTTTCTCCACTCCGGTTGCTAGTTCTTTTTACTAACCTATGGACCAGTTTTTCACAAACTTTAAGGTAGGCAATACTTATAAAGCACCCCCAACTTGTTGAATGGGTTGTTCCATCAAAACTTTTCCTGAGGATATGCCCTTTTAGGGTATATGAACATCATAGAGATAGGACACTGCTCAAAACACCCTCTTTGAGTGCCTCCGGCTAGTTGAAAATCGGCTGTTTGCTGGGAGTCTTTGGAGCTTCTGTCATTGAAGATGTTATCTGTAATGTGACAGCCTCTTTATTGACAGCAGATAGTGTGGACATTTTAACAGGAGTGGCATAGTCCTCAACCCCTAGTAAGGCCCAGACATCATGGCTGGTGATACCCGGATATTGACAACAGAAGAAGGGCAGATGAAAAGGAACAAATCGGACTACAGAATGACTGTAATGGGTTTATCTGTAGTCTGTTTCCATACTTAGGTCTGCACCGGAGCTGTATACTGTATTGGCAGGGGAAATCCTATTGGTCTCAAGGAAACATTCTTTTCCTTGTAATTTTCAGCAGCTGTAAATGAACTTCATACCTTGATGAAATCTGCTGGCATATGGACTGTAGTTGACAACACTGTACATATTAGTTTCCTTCAGTAAATGTTATCACCCACAAATAATCTGATTTTTACAAAGACACAAATGCTATAGATGTGTCTAAAAGATGAAGAGACATAATAAACTTCCTGGACGGTCTGGTAATCCTGTCATCTTCACATTCAATCCACATTTATACAGGAACTGGAAAAGTAAAAGTTGACTTTTGTATCATTTTGGTGATAAGGGTTATCCTTTTTCCGTCCTCATTCAACACATGTTCCTTTGGAGGTTGGAGAGGGGAAATTCTTTCTTTGGCTGTCGAGAAGTGTCAGGATCTCGTTTCCAACACAAAACAAATATCTGACTTTCAGGAACATAATGACAAAATGAAACTGGCCAGGACTGACAACGTGTCGTAAAATGCCGACCTTTCAAGATCTAGTTACATTCATGGGCCCCCCCCAGTCCAGCTTCTCATCATTTCCTCCCAAGTGGAAACACTGAGGCCTGGTAAATGTTTCCAGTCTGTTTTCTGTTATGTAGCAGGCTGAGCGGATCATTCAGGGGGTCTAAAGGTGTCATACAATGGGGGGGGCCACATACAGAAAAAGAAATTAAATGACTTTTAGATAGATTGCTCTAAGGAAATGCGACACATGGATCAAAATGTATAAGATGTCTGTGCTGTCCAATGTCTTCTAGTCTGTAAGAAATATGGGGGGAGATTTATCAAAACCTGCCCAGAGGAAAAGTCGCTGAGTTGCCCATAGCAACCAATCAGATCGCTTCTTTCATTTTGCAGAGGCCTTTTCAAAAATAAAAGAAGCGATCTGATTGGTTGCTACGGGCAACTCAGTGACTTTTCCTCTGGACAGATTTTGATCTCCCCCATGTTCCTTTTAATTTTTTACACCTATATAAAGGCTCTGTACAGATTTGTAAATTACTTCTATTAAAAAAATCTTCATCCTTTGAGTACTTATGAGCTGCTGAAGTTGAGTTGTTCTTTTCTGTCTAAGTGCTCTCTGATGACACGTGTCTCGGGAACCGCCCAGTTTAGAAGCAAATCCCCATAGCAAACCTCTTCTACTCTGTGCAGTTCCCAAGACAAGCAGAGATGTCAGCAGAGAGCACTGTTGCCAGACAGAAAACAACAACTCAACTTCAGCAACTGATAATTATTAAAAGGATTAAGATTTTTTTCAATAGAAGTAATTTCCAAATCTGTTTAACTTTCTGGAGCCAGTTGATATAAAAAAAAAAAAGTTTTTTCCTGGAATACCCCTTTAAACAAATTGCCTAACTTCCACCTCTGGTGGTGTTTCCCACTGTGAGATTTTCAGCAAATTTTCAGCAACGGATTTATGCTGTTGAAAATCCGCCGCAGGCCCTATTAACTTTGATGGAGATTCCGCTGCCGGAAATTTCCCACTGTCAGCCAGAGGAGAGCCCCCCCCCAAACTCGCAGCTGGAAACATGCCGCGAGTTTGAAATAAATCCACTTGTGTACTTACCTAGCACTAAGGGTATATTCACACTGTGGAAATTTAGCAAGGAAAATTTCCTCACTAAAATCTTTTGTGGATCTGTGATTCTTCTGCTCCAGCAAAAATGTCCCAGAATTTGCCATGGACATTGAAAAATGGGACTTCGCAGATTCCACTGAAAGATTGAACATTGAATCCAATTTCTAATTCTCGTGGATTAATTTCTCGTCGGAAGTTCTACCACAGAAATTCCAATTTGTGAACTGAGCATTGCAAAACCAAATAAAATCAATGGGAGTGTGCTGCAAGGCGAAATCCACACAGAATTCCTTGTGGTTATTCCACACTGATTCTCTGTAGTGTGAATGGGGCCTAAGGATGTAACCCAATGAAAATTTAACAGTATAAATACACAGTGGGCCTAATTTATATGCTGTTACCATGTCTTCACTGTGTTTTTGGCCTACCATTCCCCATTGATGCCCATTCATTATTTTTGCTAATGAAAAATAAGCTTTGAGAACATGCCCTCGCTTATCTGTTGGGTACCATTAACAATGGAGGTTGAATGTGTGTCTTTTTGCCCTCCTGTCTGGTATAAAAAAATGGGATAGTGGGAATAGTGTGGAAGGCTGTGCTATTCCTTACAACGGTATGCAGTGTGTTAACCCTCTGAGCAATGTATCACACTGTACAGAACGTGATGCAAGACTCTGTTGGAAGAATGCGTTTTTACATTTTCCTGGCACATACTCTGATCAAAGAAATAAAGGGAACACTTAAAACAACACAATGTAACCCCAAGTCAATCACACTTCTGTGAAATCACACTGTCTACTCAGGAAGAACACTGACAATCAATTTCACATGCTGTTGTGCAAATGGAACAAACAGGTGGAAATTAAAGGCAATTAGCAAGACCCCCCCCCCCAATGAAGGAGTGGTTCTGCAGGTGGTGACCACAGACCACTTCTCAGTTCCTATGCTACCTGGCTGATGTTTTGGTAACTTTTGAATGCTGGCCGTTCCCCAGACCTGAATCCGATTGAGCACATCTGGGACATAGTGTCTCGCTCCATCCACCAATGCCATGTTGCACCACAGACTGTCCAGGAGTTGGTGGAAGCTTTAGTCCAGGTCTGGGAGGACATCCCTCAGACCATCCGCCACCTCACCAGGCATTTTAGGGAGGTCATACGGGCACGTGGAGGCCACACGCACTTCTGAGCCTCATTTTGACTTGTTTTAAGGACATTACATAAAGTTGGATCAGCCTGTAGTGTGGCTTCCCTCTTAGATTTTGAGTGTGACTCCATATCCAGACCTCCATGGGTTGATAAATTTGATTTCCATTGATAATTTTTGTGTGATTTTGTTGTCAGCACATTCAACTATGTAAAGAGGAAAGTATTTCATGTGATTAGTTAATTCATTCAGATCTAGGATGTGTTATCTTAGTGTTCCCTTTATTTTTTTGAGCAGTGTTTATGTAAATCAACAGGGCCTGAGAGTTTGGAGGGCTTAAAGGGGTTCTCTGGTGCGTCAGGTCACACAAGGGCGGAAGCGTGACGTCACACGCCGCCGGCCCCCGTGTTCGACAGTAATCAGACCCGGAGCAAACACGCTCCGGGGACTGATTACAAACGGGGTGCCGCGTGCAAGATCCTTTGGATAGGGGAGAAGATGTCTAAGCACCGGAGAACCCCTTTAAGTGCAGCAGACTGGACAAACACATTCCTTAGTGAGAATCTGCCTAAAGCCACACCGAGAACATTGACAGCCGCAGGCTATTCTCCATACCTATGTTTTTGCAAGTAAATAATATTACAGTAGTCATAAATAAAAAGGATTACCGTATTTTTCGCCATATAAGACGCACTTTTTCTTCCCCAAAACTGGGGGGAAAAAGTCGGTGCGTCTTATACGGCGAATACACCCCTATCGCGGCGGTCCCTGCGGCCATCAACGACCAGGACCCGTGGCTAATACAGGACATCACCGATCGCGGTGATGCCCTGTATTAACCCTTCAGACGCGGCGATCAAAGCTGACTGCTGCGTTTGAAGGGAAAGTGACACTAACCCGGCTGTTCGGTCGGGCTGTTCGGGATCGCCACGATTTCACCGCTGCGGTCTCAAACAGCCCGACTGAATAGCCGGGTTAGTGCTTACAGGACACCGGGGGGGACCTTACCTGCCTCCTCGGTGTCTTCTCCGTTCAGGAATCCCCTGTATGGCCGGCGCTCTCCTTCCTCGTCATCACGTCGTCACGTACGTGCGTCGGCGTGCGTAACGACGTGATGGCGGCGACGGAGAGCGAGGATATCCGGCCGGCAGCAGAGACGTTCTGGAGCGACGGGGACACGGCGACAGCGATGGAGCGAGATCCAGGGCAGAGGTGACGGGTCCGGTGCGGCGGGGACACGTGAGTATTACCTCCTATGCAGTGGTCTTCAACCTGCGGACCTCCAGATGTTGCAAAACTACAACTCCCAGCATGCCCGGACAGCCAACGGCTGTCCAGGCTTGCTGGGAGTTGTAGTTTTGCAACATCTGGAGGTCCGCAGGTTGAAGACCACTATTGGGTTCAAAATCTAATTTTTTTTAGATTTTGCACCTATAAATTGGGTGCGTCTTATACGCCGGTGCGTCCTATAGGGCGAAAAATACGGTAATACGTACCTGCCTGCAAGTGAATTTGATAATTTTGGGTTCACACCTGTTTTTTATTTTATTTTTTTCTACGCCAACCAAAAAGAAAATGCCTAATTTGATGCTAGACTCAGGGATTTGTTTCAAAAGAAACCGGTGATCCAAAAATTAAACAGAAAGGCGGCATACAGGTATAAATGTGTGCAGAAAATAATCATTGTTTTTCCATGACACCATCTCATACTAAACAATTCGGTAATGGGTTCAGTGTCAGGACACTTGGGTGTTGTGCTTTTAGAGCAGGAAATGAGGATATTTAATGGGCTGTTACACAGTTGATCTAATATCTTCCTATGCACCTAGTTGATATCAATTGTGGGACCATTCACACCCACATAGATGACTACCTAGAGAATTACCGTAATCTCTGGTTCAAAGTAGCTAGGATTTTTCTTTCCTTCAGATACAATAACAACCTGTGTATGGATTGTACAATAACAACCTGTGTATGGATTGTGACTTGTATTGCAGGTCTTTTCCATTGAAGGGAATAGGGATGAGCTGTTCTCACACACTGTGTAGAAAGGTATGGTGCTGTTTTTCCGACAACGCAGCCATTTTTTTTATTTTTTATTCCTGAGGAACCCCATTGAGTGTACTTTCATATAAGATGGAAATGCTGCTGATTTTCCCCATTGAAGTCAGGGACTAGAAAGTACACTGCTCAAAATCATAAAGGGAACACTTAAACAACACAATGTAACTCCAAGTCAATGACACTTCTGTGAAATCACACTGTCCACTCAGGAAGCAACACTGATTGACAATCAATTTCACATGCTGTTGTGCAATTGGAACAGACAACAGGTGGAAATTATAGGCACTTAGCAAGACACCCCCAATAAAGGAGTGGTTCTGCAGTTGGTGACCACAGACCACTTCTCAGTTCATATGCTTCCTGGCTGATGTTTTGGTCACTTTTGAATGCTGGCGGTGCTTTCACTCTAGTCGTAGCATGAGATGGAGTCTACAACCCACACATTCGCCACTGGTGCCCTGTGCTCTTCACAGATGAAAGCAGGTTCACACTGAGCATGTGACAGACGTGACAGAGTCTGGAGACGCCGTGGAGAATGTTCTGCTGCCTGCAACGTCCTCCAGCATGACCGGTTTGGTGGTGGGTCAGTAATGGTGTGGGGTGGCATTTCTTTAGGGGGGGGGGGCCGCACGGCCCTCTATGTGCTTGCCAGAGGTAGCCTGACTGCCATTAGGTACCGAGATGAGATACGCAGACCCCTTGTGAGACCATATGCTGGTGCAGTTGTCCCTGGGTTCCTCCTAATGCAAGACAATGCTAGACCTCATGTGGCTGGAGTGTGTCAGCAGCTTCTGCAAGAGGAAGGCATTGATGCTATGGACTGGCCCACCCATTCCCCAGACCTGAATCCGATTGAGCACATCTGGGACATAATGTCAACTCCATCCACCAATGCCACATTGCACCACAGACTGTCCTAGGACTGTATCCACCTTTTCCAGCCCACTGGAGCACCTGAAAGCTGAACTAATTTATGCAGGCTAAAGTCAGCAACTGCTGAGCCGAGAAGTTTGTGACGAATCGAATCATTGTAACTTCGCTCATCTCTAGTCTACAACTATGGTACGTATGCCCTTGCCTCTCAAGTCCTTCCCAGGTCCCGATTTAGCAGGTCAGTATAGACAGCGTAGACAGATAGTAGGAGTAATCAGCATAAAGACTGGTTGGCCCTCGCCTGATTTTCAAATATATACATATAAAGCCAAATTAAAACTTTTAGGCTTCCTTTGCATATATGCGTTGTCAGTCCCCCCTCCCGCTCTGCTGGCTGCTGCTGCTGCTGCAGAAAATGCACCGGAGGGAAAATGAAGCAAGAACTGATCCCATTAATTTGATTGGGACCGTTCACAATTATCCGACCTCTCAGTTTGGATGCCAGATGATTGGGACTCGCCAGACCAGCACAGACAGGGGAAAGCATTTTGCTGCGTTCCCCCATCCGGAGATCACAAACATTGGTAGCCGGATGATACACAACTCATGAACTTCTGGTATCAGTTGTGGCAAATTCCGCCCAGTTTCACCAGCTGCCAGATATATGTAACGCTAGCCTAACTCACACAAATTATATACTTAGCATAAAGACTGTATCCTGTGCCATTCCCTATTTTAGCCTATGGGGCATATCCAGCTTGTTGCATCTTGCATTCCCATTTAATATGGCTCCAGATCACCAGAAATAAAATTTGTAAACCTGGCCTTCTTTAAACTTTTCTTTAAAGTAAAGATACAGGGCTTCTCCAATGTAAATGCTTCTCCCAAACAAAGTATGTCTCGGCTATAAAGGTTGGTATAGGGCCCATAACCTTTAAAGGGGTTGGTAACATTTCTGATCACCCTATGTCCTGTACCCCATACCTGCAGTCATTCAAAATGTTCCTTGTAGCACCAATTCAGCACAAATGAAGGTCATACAAGGATGGCTTGAACAAGAACTAATTGTACCGGCTCATAGAGCCACCCTACTATGACAGTATACCCAGGGCTCAAGTCCTGCAGGAACGCATGGGGACTGAGATCCTGCACTTTTTCCCCAGTAGGAACCACATTCCCATTCGCAGGAGTCCTGCAGAACCAGCCCTTGAGTGGAAATCTTGGATGAGTTGCCTCACTTTTTTCTTCTAGGCCTTGACCCCTGAGTATACCCTAATAGAGCATATGGAAAGGGTTGTCTGCCTGATGGCCTATGATTCTGTCTTCCCTATCTGTACATTATCTATTTCGATGTGTTTTCTTAAGTTATCTCCATTCTTGGAAGTATGGTAGTTGATGACTTTTAATTCTTGCCACCCATTGAAGTGGTAAAAACCTGGTATGTAAATGTGAGCTTATATAGTATATCTGTGATAGAATCTACTTTCCGGGGGATTATTGTGGTGCATACAGCTGAGTGTATCCATGCATGTCCTTAGTTGCTCATATTTAATTTAGATGTTATTTAGTGGACTGGAAGCAGATTGTAGGAAAGTGCTGTTCCCTGGGTCTTATTACATTTTATGTGCATTACAAAGAAACGTTAGTCTGAGTTTATTATCGCTCGTTGTTTTGAAAAAAATATTTAGGAACATTGTACAAATGTATCTTTCCAATTGCAACTATTGTGTCTAGGCCATCAAAAATCATGCATCATTTCATAATATATTGAAATGTAATTCGTTGATCCTTGGGGGTAAAAACAATTGACCTACGCAAAATGTAGTATACTACAAAAAGTTTCATATACTGCTAGAATTATTCTCAGCATGTGGGGATTAATGGCAGTCTGTATTTTGTGGGCTTTTCTTTCATTACATACTTGAAGCTTAAAGAGCTGTAATCTCTGGAGGCAGCAAAACTCGGATTATTGGAATATTGCCCTCTAAGTGACTATTCCATTACCGTTTACTTGCAGACTTGAAATTACTAGTTTAGCATGAAGTTGACTTGTTTTATATTCCATAATGTCCATTCACAAGCAGCCAATGCAGAGCAATGATAAGGTTATGTTTTTTTTTTCTTTTTTTTTTTCTTTTGATCCCAGTTTGTATCATCGGTGATCTAAATAGATATTTAGAACAGAAATTATTTATTTAAAAAATATATAAAAATAAAAAATCTATAAGTTATTGGCTTCATATATTCTGGTTCATTTGACAGTACCGTATATACTAGAGTATAAGCCGAGGCCCCTAATTTCACCCCAAAAACCCAGGAAAAGTTATTGACTCGACTATAAGCCTAGGGTGGGAAATACATCATCTCCCCCCCCCCCCCCCCCCCCCGTCATCATCCCGACCCCCCGTCATCATCCCGACCCCCCCCCCGTCATCATCCCGACCCCCCTTCATCATCACCGCCTGTCAATCCCTTCTCAGTGGTCTTCAGCCTGCGGACCTCCAGATGTTTCAAAACTACAACTCCCAGCATGCCCGGACAGCCGATGGCTGTCCGGGCATGCTGGGAGTTGTAGTTTTGCAATAAAAAATCTATACATTATTGGCTTCATATATTCTTGTTCATTTGACAGTACCGTATATACTCGAGTATAAGCCGAGGCCCCTAATTTCACCCCAGAAACCCAGGAAAAGTTATTGACTCGACTATAAGCCTAGGGTGGGAAATACATCATCCTAGACCCCGTCATCATCCAGACCCCCGTCATCATCCCCCCCCCCCCTTCATCATCACCGCCTGTCAATCCCTTCTCAGTGGTCTTCAACTTGCGCACCTCGAGATGTTTCAAAACTACAACACCCAGCATGCCCGGACAGCCGATGGCTGTCCGGGCATGCTGGGAGTTATAGTTTTGCAACATCTGGAGGTCTGCAAGTTGAAGACCACTGAGATGGGATTGATAGGCAGAGAGTTCACCCGAGTATAAGCAGAGGGGGGCGTTTTCAGCATGAAAAATCGTGCTGAAAAACTCTGCTTATACTAGAGTATATACGGTACTTAATTGGACTCTAAAATGATTAGACTTTATTAGTAAAAGTTTTATTTTTTTCATAATTTTAAAGGCAAACTTTTCTTTAAGGGTATGTTCTCACACTGCAGATTTGTTGGGGAATTGCTTGAGATTTTGACTTTTTTTTAATGAATTTTAATTGGAAAAATCGTCAACCTGTCCGCAGTAAATTAGCAACAGGTCTGTCGGTGGTGCCTAGCAGACGTTTCTCTAACTTGCAGGGTCAAAAAGTTATTTCAATCCTTTAAAGGGTGAAATATTAGAAAAACATGGCGGTGTTCTTTCAAAAACGGTGCCATGTACCAAACCAAACAGGATGTGCAAGAGTCCACAGGCCTATTCAGACCTCAGTTTGCTGATTGTATATGAGGCCTTAGCCAAGGCTTCAAGTTCCTTAGGGAACATTTCCCCTACAGAATCTCCGCCCAGAGATATACTGGGTAGAAATTCCATCTGTAAAATTCCATCAACAAAATCCATAGGCGATAGGTTTGGGTGAATATGCGCCCTCGCAATTGATGGCAATGCAGTCCATGTGGAATTCCCCCAAAGAATAAATATGTTCTATATTAGGCCTTTAATTTTGGAGCCTTAAACATGTAAACATTTGCATGTGGTTTTTCTAAATGTAAGTTCCATTTCTGTTTTTATTAGAGATGAGCAAACTTACAGTAAATTCGATTCGTCACGAACTTCTCGGCTCGGCAGTTGATGACTTTTCCTGCATAAATTAGTTCAGCTTTCAGGTGCTCCCATAGGCTGGAAAAGGTGGATACAGTCCTAGGAGACTCTTTCCTAGGACTGTATCCACCTTTTCCAGCCCACCGGAGCACCTGAAAGCTGAACCAATTTATGCAGGATAAGGTATCAACTGCCAAGCCGAGAAGTTCGTGACGAATCGAATTTACTGTAAGTTCGCTCATCTCTAGTTTTTATCTATAAAAAATTAGTTCCAAATACAGACCAGAATCCGATGTGTGTACCCGGCCTCAGAGGTTTCAGATATTATCCTTCGATCCTAATATTGTGATTTACCTTAACCCAATATATGGGAATTCTGCTATTTTCAATAAACTGGTGAGAGCCTTATTAAGAGAGAAGAAGGTAGATATGGTTTCTGTATCTTATGAACAGTTTTCTGATCATTCATGACTGTAAATGTTCTGCATGCTTAAGAAGTTTCAGGCTTTAACGTTTTACAGGATAGAACAAATTCTGAGAAAATAAAAGAACCTTCTGTTCTTACCTCCTAATCAAATATGTTAATATGACATTGGCTTCCAGAGATGTTGCTTCACCAAATACACACTATCTAAACGTCTTCATCCCACAGGAAGCTTGGGGTCTCCCAGGACGTACCATCTTGCCAAAAGTTTCTTTTTGGCAAGAAGCATGCTAAATGCAAAGTCAATAAATGGATGTATGAGAATTTGGGTCACACAAATGTTACAAAATGAATGAGTTAAATCCTTTTGGAATTTATTTTTATCCAGCATTGATTGGTGTTGAGTGCTGTATTGGCTTTATAAATTTGGCGCACTTTTGTAACACATTAGACCACACATTGAAACTGAAAACCAAATGCCAAAGACTGACTTAACATTGTGCACAAGGCAAAAAATTTTCACGCCTTAGGCTATTCACACATACATAGTTTGGTGTGCATTTCGAGGGGGAAAACAGCAGTTCTACATATCGTTTTTTAAAACTGAATTCTCATGGTCAGAATTATTACATGTATAAAAATAAGTGCAAAGTACTTAAATTTTTGATGTTTGTGCTTCAAATGCTTCAAAATGTACAACAATTGTAAGCAAATGCCTGATTTGCATAAAATACCCAAAAAAACACTCCAACAACTCTTCTTTCACACTACCGTTCAGACACGGCAGTGTGACGTCTGGCGGGGGAGCAGGCTTTTTTTTCACGCTGTTCCCACCAAAAAACAACGGCGCCCAACAGACCCCGTAATAGTAAATGGGAGACTTTGTACCCTGTCATGAGAACGGCCATTAAAGGCACACAAAAAAAAATGGATACTTTAACCTGTTGGGGACGAAGGGCGTATGCATACGTCCGTGGGAATTTCGGTCCCCGCCCCCCCATGTCGGCGATCGGCGCAAATCGCAAGTGAATTCACACTTGCGATTTGCGCCGATTCCGGGTCATTACGGGTCTATGGTGACCCGGAATAGAAGGGGGATCGCGGGTGTCTAAGACACCCACGATCCTCCTAAAGCGATAGGAGTGAGGTGGCACGGGTGCCACCCCTCCTATCCCTGCTATTGGTGGTCTAGACGCGACCACCAATAGCAGATCAGGGGCGGAGGGGTTTACTTTCGTTTTCCCCGTCTTGCCCTCCCACAATAGGCGGGGCAGAATGGGGAAAACGAAGAGGAGCGGCGCCGGAGTCCACTTACCCCTCCAGAGGCAGCGGAGCAACGGCGATCGGCGACGGAGATCTGCGGCGGCGTGCGGCAGAAGAGGACGGCTCCCGGATGCGACGGAAGCCGGTGAGTAGTTGCCTAGCAACATCTAGAGGGCTACAGTCTGAGACCACTATAGTGGTCTCTAGACTGTAGCCCTCCAGATGTTGCAAAACTACAACTCCCAGCATGCCCAGACAGCTGTTTGCTGTGTGGGCATGCTGGAATTTGTAGTTTTGCAACAGCTGGAGGTCTGCAGTTTGGAGACCACTGCACAGTGATTTCTATACTGCCCTCTAGATCTTGCAAAACTACAACTCCTAGCATGCCCACACAGCTGTTTGCTGTCTGGGCATGCTGGGAGTTGTAGTTTTGCAACATCTGGAGGTCCACAGGATGCAAGTATCGCCGAAAATTTACCACTAACATAAAGTAGAATATGTCACGAAAAAACTGTCTCGGAATCAAATTTATAAGTAAAAGCATTCCAGAGTTATTAATGCTTAAAGTTACAGTGGTCAGACTTGCAAAAAATGCTCCCGTCCTTAGGGTCATAATGGGCTCCTTCCCCAAGGGGTTAAATGGGCGCAACAGCAGTGTGAAAGGGGCTTAAAGGGGTATTCCAGGAATTTTTTTTATTTGACTATGCTACAAGGGCTGTGAAGTTGGTGTAGTTCATAATATAGTGTATGTACCTGTGTGTGACTGTTTTCTCACAATTCTGTGATTTTCACCCCAATATTTATTTTTACCAGCATACAAAATGACTGTTGTCTCGGATTTTTCCCAGCTTGCAATGCGGCCGAGACCTGACTCACTAGTCAGCTGATGACAGGGAGCCTGTCTGCTTCAATGGGTGGAGGGATCAATCTGCAACTAATGCAACAGCTGTAGGCACCCTGATTGAAAACCACAGGTCTTTTGTTTCAGTGGGGGGGGGGGGTAGCTGATGTTTGAGAGGGAGGAAAATGGCATTGTGGGATTTGTAGTAAAAAAAAAAAAAAAAAAAAGTCAAACGGGAAATACAAGTTCACAAAAAGCTATCGACAGTGTTATGGTAATCTCACAGCATAGCCATTTAGCCCCAGGACAAGTGCAGATCCTTCCTAAGCATGTCCATCACTGTCTGACAGGTACGTACTAAAATCACCTTATGGTGGTTAAAATACGCTGCTTGACCATAGCTTTACATGTCCCCTTAATGGTTCAATGCCAGAACCCCCAATGCCCGCCACAATGTCTTCATAGCAATGACAGAAAGAATAACTCTATAATGGAGAGAAACACAATAGTGTTAACCTAAATGTGCCCATAACACTGATGACTACTACACTACCATGCAACATGCCTTTAGTGTTATTGCAAAGTACCTATAACAGTAGCAGCTACCCAGTGCTAGCCACAATACCCATAGAACAATGCCAACCACAATGATTCTAGAATGAAGCCATAAAACTCCACGGCTATGTTCACACAATGGAATTTCAGTGCGGAACTCTGATGCAGCAGAGTCCCATTGATTTCGATGGAATTCTGCTGCACTGTTCACATTGCACAATTTCCACACCAGAAACATCAGAAATTCGGATTCCGGCGTCTGCAGAAAGAATAGTCATGTCTGTTCTTTCTGCGAAGTCATAACGGAAATGCAATGCCATCTATGAGCTGGCGCATTTCCGAGCAATCCTAGCGCCAGCAGAACATGTCGGTGGAATGTCCGTGTGGAAGTTTTCTGTGCGGACACTTCACCATCTGAACATAACCTAATACACATGAGAACATCTGCTCCCCTAGTGCAAGTCACAGACTGGGTAGACTTGCTCAGTGCCCCTGCTGTCTACTTTTAAAGGGCTCTCTTCTTCACTCACACATTGCTAAAAACTTTCATTGCACTTCAAAACTTGTAGGTACCATTCAATTTTTCTTTAAAACTTAAATACATACTAACCAGGAAGATAAAGTTCCTGATCTTTGTAGTGGGGATGGTTGAAAGAACTATTTAGGCGGAATGGGGCTTCTCCTTTACTCACAGATTTCCTGTTTTGCTTGATTGAAGGACACTGAATCGGACCCTCAGTCAGGAAATAAAAAATAACAAGGACTGTGCTTCAAAGCTAATGTAGACCCATGTTCAACACACAGTATAAATAGTAACAGTAGTAATAGTACTACTGTAATGTAAGGACAATGCACATCCTGCTGTAGGGGTCGGCACAGCATTGAGTAAAGGCCTGTTTATACTGGGAAATTGTCATTAGGATTAATCTATCAACTAATGTTAAGCATAATACACAAAAAGATAAATGAATGTCTTCGTAAATGGATTTGTATATAATTCTTGCGGTGACACTCCGTATTTCTGCATGACACAGCGACAGAAATAAATTATTTAAAGGGGTATTCCCGTGGAAAACTTTATTTATTTATTTTTTTTTTTTTAAATCAACTGGTGCCAGAAAGTTACACAGATTTGTAAATCACTTCTATTAAAAAATCTTAATCCTTCCAGTACTTTTTAGGGGCTATACACTGCAAAGGAAATGCTTTACTTTTGAGATTTCTCTGATGTCATGACCACAGTGCTCTCTGCTTACCTCTGCTGTCCATTTTAGGAACAGTCCAGAGCAGGAGAAAATCCCCATAGCAAACATATGTTGCTCTGGACAGTTCCTAAAATGGACAGCAGAGGTCAGCAGAAAGCACTGTGGTCATGACATCAGAGAAAATGCATTTCTTTTTAGGATTTCTCTTTAGTATACAGCCCCTAAAAAGTACTGGAAGGATTAAGATTTTTTAATAGAAGTGATTTACAAATCTGTTTAACTTTCTGGCACCAGTTGATTAAAACATTTTTTTTCATGGGAGTACCCCTTTAATCCCATGCTGATTTTGGATGTTTCTCCACTGAGAAATAAATGATTAGTCTATAAGAACAAAGGTATCTAGACAAATCACATTTCTAATAATTTATAAATTGATTTGCATTTTACTCAGTGACAAAGTATTTGATCCCCTATCATTCCGTAAGCTTTCTGGCTGCTAGGTGTTTTTAATGCAGGTTTTGAGCTGAGATTAGGAGCACTCTCCCCTAATCTCAGCCTGTTAACTGTATAATGCTAGGTTTCCAAACAGGTTTTTTTTTCTTAGTTTTTTTTTTGGAAAACTGCCTCTGCAGTTTTGAGCCAAAGCCAGAAGTGTATTCAACAGGAATAGGAAATATAAAGGAAGGACTTATACTTCTCCTTCCTACTGGATCCACTTCTGACTTTGGCTCAAAGACTGCAGTGGGAATTAAAAGAAAACAAAAAAAACTTGTGTGGAAACCTAGTCTGAGGCCCCCTGTCTACAAAAGCAATCAATCAGATTCCAGACTCTCTACCATGGCAAAGAGCTGTACATGGATGTCGGGGACAATATTGTAGACCTACACAATGCTGGAATGGGGTACAAGACCATCACCAAGCAGCTTAGTCAGAAGTTTACAACAATTGGTGTGATTATTAGCACATGAAGGAAAAACTAAATAACTGTTAATCTCAATTAGGAATCAGCCTAAAACTACACGGGAGGATATTGGCAATGATGTTAAAGCAGCCGGGACCATATTTACCAAGAGAGCAATCGGTAACAAATAATGCTATGAAGGACTGAAATCCTGCAGCACCCTCAAGGTCCCCTTGCTCAAGGAAGCAGATTTACAGGCCTGTCGGAAGTTTGCCAATAAACCTCTGAAAATTTTTGTATGTACTCCTATATAGGGAATTATTTTATGCGTTAAATGTAGGCTGGATTTATAACAATAACTCCTTGTTGTGATCCCCCATCACATCCATTACAATGGTGCCTGGTCCAGCTGTGCGCCACTTCTTGGTCTCTGGCTGAGCAGGAACTTTTTTAGAGAAGACAAACAGTGGCAGGTGAGCTGGAGAAACACTGGTTGGGAAACACTTTTCTAGAAAGACGTAATAAATGTATCAGATTAGAAAGAGAGCAATACTCAACTACTAGCTCACATAGTCAGACAAAATAAATAATTCATTTTTTAGATGATATCAAGTTGATATAATCTTAATTATGGAATAATTAATGACCCCCGGCTGTTGTCAGCCAGAATTGCCTGCAAATAACCTCCCAGAGGGCTGTCACTCATTGCCATAACATTAGCATGCTGACATAAGATGAGGTAATGGCTGTATGTGACATGAGTGATCAGGAATATGATTAACTATAGGTGGTTGCCTGACCCACGGGCCCTAAGATGTCATTGTAATGCTGCAACTATTAGGAAAAGTTTCCAAACAGTTTGGATTTTGGCTGTCACTCAAGACATCTCGCCTGTGAATGGGCCTTGTCTGCCAAACACATGCAAATCTGGCCTGCCCTTAAGAATGTAAATAAAATAGTATCATGTAGTCAGCCAGGTTCTCTATGCTTCTGAAGGATTGCTACTCTTCATTGTTATATCATTACTCCCTTTCCCAGGAGAGTAGCTATAGGGGGTGCAGAGGTAGCAGTGGCATCAGGGCCCTGGTGCCTAAGGGGCACCAAAGGACATCTGTCCCAAAGGGGACCAGTATTATAATTGGTGCATGGGGCCGAGAAGCTACAGGTTACGCCTCTGCCCTTGCCCCAAATATATATGAAATGTCTTCAAAAGGACAACACTAATTCATATATTATTTATTTGGATTTAACGTAGGTTCGTTCTTAGATTAAGACGCTAGGATTTATTTGTATTTGTGGAAAACATAAACATATTGCACTTAAAGCTTTGCATTGGCTTCATTCCTGATACAGCTGCAGGGCTTGTCCTGGATTACAGCGTCTGTGTAGCTGGGAAGCAAATCTATCTAGTTCATCTGATTTTTCTGCAATAATCATCCAGTGAAAGTCAGAATCCCCCATGAGGTGGAAGACAATCTTCCTAATCTTAGGGAAATCTTTTTTTCCAAAACTGGTAACTGTGGGAACTGTCATTTGCAAAAACTTTGTAGAAAATGTAGGGAATAACATTACATGTATATTTGTAATATACATTGGTTAAAAATGTGTATATTTTTGGATGAGAAAATGTAGTCTTGTCCCTGCAGCTATTGCCTGTGTGTGGGGACAAAATACAGGGAGGGCAGGCGGGGCTCTGTGCGCTGAGGGCAGGCGGGGCTCTGTGCGCGGAGGGCAGGCGGGGCTCTGTGCGCGGAGGGCAAGCGGGGCTCTGTGCGCGGAGGGCAAGCGGGGCTCTGTGACATGCCCCCGACACACTCATCAGGATAATTAACAAGCCAGGAGCCTGCACAGAGCCCTGCTTGTCCTGCCTTCACTTCCTGTATTTGGTCTCCTCACAGACACTCACAGGCAATAGCTGCATGGACTGAATTTTTTCATGCAAAGATAAATATTTTTTAACCAATGTATATTACAAATATACATATAATAGTATTATCAACATTATATAAAAAGTTTTGAAAATGACAGGTACACTCTACATATTCCAATCAGAAAAAAAATCTCAGGATGGTTTAGTCTAGTTCTACTAGGCTGGACAACACAGAACTTAGTGGCCCATTGCAGTGAATTGTGGTCCATTTCCGGACTGGGGTGTTTTTGACCCATCAGGAAAATTGATTCTAGCGGCCAATCGTACATTTACAGATGTTGCCTGCGCCAAAACAATCACATTGGCATGGCATATCTGGGCCATAGGGTGCCAGCAGACTGTGACCCCCACACTTGCCCTCTGCAGTTTGTATAGAGCTGTGTATGTGACAGGGGGTGTTACTACACAAGAGTTTATGTGGTGCTTTACGCAAATCATTTAGAGCTCCACAGAAACTTGTTTAGTGGTGCAGGGACTCCTAACTTCTGAATACCGGCAGTGTCCTATTGGAGCAGGCCCTGCTCCTATCTCCATAGTGTTTAGCTGCATTCTTCTTTTTAGTGCACTGGGAGGAATTATCTACAAATGCCTTCCTGTCGGGAAAACCTCTTTTGAGGTCAATGCACACTAGACTGATTTGCTGCATATTTTGCTGCATGAAAATTCACACACAAAATCTGCAACAGATTACAGAACCAGCAAATTAAATGGGCTAATTGAAATCTCTTCTACTCACAGAAACTTTCCTGACAGAAATTGACCAACAGTGCAGATTTAAAGGGGTTATCCAGGAAAAAAACTTTATTTTTTTTATATATCAACTGGCTCCAGAAAGTTTAAACAGATTTGTAAATTACTTCTATTAAAAAAATCTTAATCCTTTCAGTACTTATGAGCTGCTGAAGTTGAGTTGTTCTTTTCGGTCTAAGTGCTCTCTGACACGTGTCTCGGGAACCGCCCAGTTTAGAAGCAAATCCCCATAGCAAACCTCTTCTACTCTGTGCAGTTCCTGAGACGAGCAGAGATGTCAGCAGAGAGCACTGTTGCCAGACAGAAAACAACAACTCAGCTTCAGCAGCTGATAATTATTGAAAGGATTAGGATTTTTTAATAGAAGTAATTTACAAATCTGTTTAACTTTCTGGAGCCAGTTGATATCAAATTATTATTTTTTTTTCCTGGAATACCCCTTTAATATCTGTGGCACAAATTCAATTTAAATAGTAGAGATTTCTTTAAACACCTACAAGACTTTCCATTTATTTCCAAACCCCACGTCACATAAACTCTCCTCTGGGCCGCTATCTTCACCCACAGCTCCCAAGGGGGTTCCTCACTGTTATAGAAGAATATTTTCTGAATCTTACTTATCTCTGAAACCATCTATTTAGACAATAAAACTACATTAAACATATCCATTTCTGAATATCAGTGGCGCCAAGCTTTATCTGCAACTTCATACGCCTCTAAATGTATGGAAAAATATTTCATCACCGTTCTTCTACTCCATCCCCACCAGCAGTAATGTCTCTTTCTTCAGACAGTTGCTGGAGACGCGATGATCGAGGCCAAGCTCTCTAACCTTATGCGGCACTGTCCCCTCGTTCTCCAACTTTCGTAAGGAAAAGGAAATAGACTCTTTCGAAATTTGTGGATATCCTATTATCTTGCCCCAATTAGTCTTACTTTCTATTGACATAGATACCTTCTCTGCTGATCATAGTCCTGTTATACTATACTCTCTCATTACCAGGACTGAACTGGCACTTTACTGGAACTCCTCCATATAACACCTTCCCTGAAATAATTAATAAGTAGGATTAATGATAATTGTTGGTAGGAATTAAAAATAGCTTCATGTCTGAATCCCTATTCTGGCTTTGCTAGAAAATAGAAATGTTGGCTGGATTCTGCTTATATCTCCAGCAATGTTACATGATTGTAGAAAGAACGAAGAGAATGTCCAGCGCCAGACTCGTGCAAGGAACTTCTTTATTAGGTTGCCATGGGAAACGACAGGAACTCAAGTAATGCGACGCGTTTCGGCCCACAGGGCCGAAACGCGTCGCATTACTTGAGTTCCTGTCGTTTCCCATGGCAACCTAATAAAGAAGTGCCTTGCACGAGTCTGGTGCTGGACATTCTCTTCTTTCTATGTGCTAAGTGGACTAGTCCTGGTCCAGTCCGAGCGCAATCCCAAGGGTGAGCTTGATATAACTTTTTTTGCTGTTTCTATCATTGTAGATACTTATGTTTGTTTCTATTGCTCTGGTTAACTCATTGTGCACGCAGTCCCTCACTAATCTTAAGATTGATGTTTTAATAATGGTGGGATCTGACTACTTGGCGCCCTGACTCTGCATGAAAGGAAAGTGTTGACCGCTGCACAAAGTCTTTATGTATCTGTGGTGTCCCGGTACCTAGTGTAGAGGTCCCCAAATCAGAGTAACTACATTCAGGTAGGGTCCCTCAGCCCCTAATCGCCTCTCCTTCTAATTCTAAGTCTAAGTCTAATTCTTTAATGCTAATAACTGTATATATCTAATATAATGTATAGTACTTACCTTGTTCAGCGTTGCAGGACCTTCGGTCATGTGACCATGTTAATCTCCTCTATGGTATGTTGGAGGACCTTAGGAGGTCCTTTGGGTCATGTGTTACCCACAAATCTTTGTAATGGTGATTGACATCCGTATGGACCAATTAGCACTAGTCCAGCCCCTGCCCATATAAGGGAGCTGTAGCCAATTATCGCTCTCTTGGGTTGCTTCTCTCGTGGATGCTGGACTAGCAGGACGGATCTGCACAACTTTCAAAGACCCGCTAGGCCTCAAAACCTACCGGCCTCAGCAGAACTAAAACCGTGAGTTCTAAACTACCCCCGTTAATGCTAGCATGACTACTGGACCGCAACTAAATCCCCTAAATCTAGTGGAACAGCGCCTAATACCTAAAGACTCTAAATGTCTAAAGTCCCAACCTTTGTCAATCTCCAGAGAAAGCAGTTGTATGCATAGAGACTGTTCAGTTTATGAAGTTTGCAGAAAATCTTAAGTAAAAGTTATACCTCTTTCAGAAAACACTCCTGTTGTGGACATTCTATTGTTATCTACCTCCCTATCGCTCTTGGGAAGAATAGCGGTAGGACAGGCATTACTGAGGAGCCCGCACCCTGGCGTCACGAATAGCAAGGGTTAACAGGCACCCTTTAATTACCGCACAGCTACACTCCCCATACCCTACATCCCCCAGGCTATCACATATCTCTATGGGAGAGCCGGAGAAACAGTGATAGTGTATCCTTTGGATCAATTTTAGTAAATCAGAGTACTCCTTTAGGGTACGTTCACATGTACAGGATCCTGCACAGATTTGATGCTCAGGATTTGTAATTAGAAGCTGTGCTCAGTCATTTAGTTTACATTAAATTATGTAGCAGCAAATCCTGCGCATCAAATATGCGTACATGTGAACGTACCCTTAATGTGACAGAAGAGAAAGAAAAAAAAAAAATCTATCTTCAGCATGTCAATTTTATGTCTGCTCTAAATCCACAACAAATCTGAAGCATTTACACAGATTTTTCCATAGCCAACCAGTTAAAACTTGGGATATGCCTCCTTGTTAATCTGTCAGCTCCATGGCGACTGTTGCTCCCGGCGCAGAAATATACACCACTGCGAGCGTTGAAAATGCTTAAAAGTTCATGTTCGCATAGAAATTGTGATTTTTCAGCAAGAATTGCCATTTGTGTGCAAATATAGAACGGAGTGTTGGGACAACAGGCAAGTTAATGTTATATTTCTATAAAATAGATATATTTGTTTTCTAGAATGTTTTGGAATGTATGTTAAGGAATAGTGATCAGTTCTAAGTTTTGCATATATTTGTGTGGTGGCCCAGTACAGGAGTTAGACTCTATTGCAGTGTTCCCTGAGCCCCCCCTTAAAGAGGCACTGTCATTGTTAAAAACTTTTCATATATTGCAGGACTCCTTATAATATGACATTTCACAATATACACCTGTTAAAGGGGTACTCCGGTGAAAAACTTTTTTTTTTTTTTTTTTTTAAATCAACTGGTGCCAGAAAGTTAAACAGATTTGTAAATTACTTCTATTAAAAAATCTTAATCCTTCCTGTACTTATTAGCTGCTTAATACTACAGCGGAAATTATTTTCTTTTTGAAACACAGAGCTGTCTGCTGACATCATGAGCACAGTGCTCTCTGCTGACATCTCTGTCCATTTTAGGAACATAAAACCAGAGAGGAAAGGGTTACAGAGTAGAGAGTACTGATTGGCTGACTGCCCAGGCTTGCTCCTGTGAGGGAGGGAGACTGACACGCCCCCTCCAGCCTGCGCAATGAAAAAGTAACTCAAAAGTAACTCTCTGGATATATAGGTCAGAGAGACGTAAAATTATATGCACATGATCAGGATTGGGTCCTGAGTAACAGATCACTTTTTTTTGCACTGACAGGTTCGCTTTAAGCTGAGTAGTATAAATGGTAAACAAGTGCCTTGTATTATCTATTGTAATGTATGTATAATGTTATGTACCTTTAAATGTTGTTGCTAAGACTTGTAACCAGGGAAGGTGTCAGTGACCAGATGACTTGTCAGTGACCTAGAGGACCCCTCCAAAGTATCCCCCATATAAACCCTGGGAGGAGCTAGTACAGGCTCTTGAGTTCTGGTTTAGAGCATGCAGAGGAACAGTCGAGACCTGAGAGAGTGTCTGGTGTCCTAAAGGAGACCCAAGGCCTACCACGCAGCCACACTTCCATCACCAAGTGCCCCACAGGTGAACGTCAAAGCCTGGTAAGCTACACAAGGGATGAAGTCTAGTCAGTCCTAGTCAAGTCTGTCTAAAATTCAGTGTCAGTCTGCAGCATTCTGTCCAAGTCCACTACAAGTCTCAGCGAGCCTGCAAGTCTCTAAAGTCACTGGTCACCTCCTTGGGCCTAACTGAGCTGTAAAGACTATTCCATTTGTTTGCCTCAGTAAAGCTGCCGTTGTTCTGTAACTTGGCTTCTGAGTCATTATTTGCCTCGTGCTTAGCCCAGGATCCAGCGGCCATACCTTCGGATGGTGTAGAGGTAAAACCCTGCCCTGGCGTCACAAACACAAGGGGTTAATGCCATCTGCCCCTGGGTTATAACATCTGCCCTTCATCACACCCTCACCACATTTGCATATGTTTTCCATATTTACCTTGTAAGAGAAGTATTTACCCTGGTCATCATAAAGGGAAGTGAGGCCATCAATCATATGGCACAGTATATAAACATGTTCTTGTTGACATGAAAAAAGTCCAGTTCTCGAGGCCAAGAGGGTGTTGCCTGTATGACGAACACTCTGCACACACAGTGATTGTCTCCTCCAGTGGGAATCATTGTGATATGAAGAGGCGATGAAATAAGTGTTTGGCCAAAGTCTATGTGGCAGGAATTGTTATTCTAGTCTAGAAAGTGTGAGTGACGCATTCTGTGCTAGTGTTTAGGAAGCCTGCACGCTGCCGCATCATATAGAAATTACATCCTGTCGCATTTTGCAGGATGACCTATCCTAATGGGGTTCTTCATGCAGATTGTTACATATTGTTTTTCTGGGCTGACCTTTCAGTTTACCAGTTTTCTTGGATCAATAAAGAAATATTAAGACAACATAGTTACCAACTATGGGCGAACGCCTTAGACCAACAGGCTCTACGGACCGGTAGATCATGGCGTTCTTACTGCAGACAGGTTAATAAAGCATAATGTCCATACTAATGTTCTGATGTATTATCTTTCATATGTTTGTTTAAACAATCTTCACGGTATTTTCATATATGCATGTATTCAGACAAGTAAATGCCAATATTCACTGTGCCAGATCAATAAATAAATACCCTGTGTCAGATTAATGCAAACTGGTAAAATGCATTATTAAAATATAGTAAAGTATAGTAAATTTGTCTGAGAGATGCACAGTTTTTATTTTTTAGTTTACAGGTAACATATAGCTGGATGAAATGTAGCTATTGGTGGTGCAAATTGTTCTAGAATTTCCTGCTGTGTAAGGGTCTGTTCACACTGAGTAATTCACAAGGAATTTACTCAAGTAATTCTTTGTGAATTTTCCGCTTCAATAAATTGAACATATCATCTGGCCATAGACTTTAAAGGGGTACTCCACCCCTAGACATCTTATCCCATTTCCAAAGGATAGGGGATAAGATGTCTGATCGCGGGGGTCCCGCCGCTGCACCCACCTGTAACGGCTTCTGGAACCGCTGGAGGCCCTAAGGCTAATACCATCCCGACCACGGGGATGTAAGATCGTGACGTCACGACTCCACCCCCATGTGACGTTACACCCGCCCCCTCAATGCAAGTCTATAGGAGGGGGCATGAAAGCTGTCGCGCCCCCTCCCATTGACTTGCATTGAGGGGGCAGGGTGTGACGTCACACGGGGGCGGAGTCATGAAGTCACGATCTTACGTCCCCCATGGTCGGGATGGTATTAGCCTGAGGGCCTCCAGCGGTTCCGGAAGCCGTTAAAGGTGGGTGCCGCATGGTAGAATGCGGGTGTCCCCAGCGGCGGGACCCCCGCGATCAGACATCTTATCCCCTATCCTTTGGATAGGGGATAAGATGTCTAGGGGGTGGAGTACCCCTTTAATGTATTTTCCGCTTTTCAGTTCACACTGCGAAAAAAAAATTTCTGCCCGACACTATTTTTGCGTGAAAAATTGCGTGGAATTCGTGCAGAATTTTTTTTTAAATTCAGCCCCTGAAAAAAAGGATGACACCCATTCAACTCTGCGGCCATTTTGACTAACAGCAAAAAGTTATGAGAAAAGCTTGTTCCAAGAAAAAAAAAAAAACAACTTACGGACAAAGTTGTCTTCTTGGTTGAAGGAAACTCAGCCGGTCCTTCATAAGGAATTCTTGCCCGCTTTGCCGGTGATGATCCACTAGTCTCCATTTGATTTAGATTTGATATTAGAGACCCTTTATATAGTAGTCCCTGGTGGACTTCCATCTGGTACGTAGTTCTTTTTACTGTAAGATAAAAGTGTAAACAAATAAATAAATAAATAATAAATATACACACACACACACACACACACACACACACACACATATATACATACACACACACACATATATACATACACACACACACACACACACACACACACACACACACACACATACAGATATACTTAGGAATCTCTTCTCTTAAATGTTCAGACATTTCTTGAAAATTATCATACATTGCTTTAGCTATGGACTCCCACACATTTTGTATTGGCATTCTGTTGCTGTGGTTTGGGTCCGATCTGTCCCACAACAGTGGTCTTGACTGAACCTGTAAAAAAAATTATATAATATATACCGTATATATTGTAATTCATTTTTGAAAAATTCTAAAAAAAAAATATGTAAACAGTGGCACTAAGATACAAACTACAACTTACATCAAGCCCTGATACAGCCTGTGATAGAGCTGATGCCCCAACCAAAAACTACAACTCCCAGCATGTTGGACTATATAGTAGTGTATAGTATAGGTCAGTGTTTCCCACCCAGGGGTACCTCCAGCTGTTGCTAAACTCAGGGCCAGATTAAGGCTGCCTGGAAGACGGAGCACTTCATTAGGTCCCCCCACATTAGGTGTGCAGTACAGTCCCCCCACATTAGGTGTGCAGTACAGTCCCCCCCCCCCCCACATTAGGTGTGCAGTACAGTCCCCCCATATTAGGTGTACAGTACAGTCCCCCCACATTAGGTGTGCAGTACAGTCCCCCCACAGACATACAGCCTCCAGCCATATACAGTGTATGGCTGGAGGCTGTATGCCTGTTTACTGCCCCACTTCAGTGTTCCAACCACCGCTCCTTCAGTCCGGGGTCACGATCTACTGCTATTGCCCAAGGACTATAGCAGAAGATCCCAGGACCGAAGAGGAGCGGTGATCGGAACACTGAAGATGACGTGCCGCTGGTGACTTACCATTTGTGCGCGTCTTCCTCACTGCTCAGCTCTGCTCTTCTATGAGCGCACGCACGGGATGTCAGTGACGTCCCTGCGTGCGCTACCTCCCGGTGGCCCCTGCGTCTTTAGAGAACGCAGGGCCGCAGAGAGGTAACCGGGGCATCCTTGTGTCCTGAAAAGATTTTTCGGGACACAGGGATGTCTCGAATGTGAAGGGGGCCCCCTGCGGGCATGGGGCCCAAGCAGGCGCTCCAGGAGCGTCAGTGATGATCCCGCCCTGGCTAAACTACAACCCCAATGCTGGAGCAACAGAACGTAGTATATAGTATAGGTCAGTGTTTGCCACCCAGGGGCACCTTCAGCTGTTGCTAAACTACAACCCCCATAATGGAGGAACGTAACGTAGTATATAGTATAGGTCAGTGTTTCCAACCAAGAGGTTTCTCCAGCTATAGCAAAACTACAACTCCCACCATGTTGTACTAAAGTTTAGAAACTACACCAGAGCACATGTTTGATTAGCAATAGGTAAAAACAGCCATTTAATAAATTTACCTCAGTAATCAGGATATCAAGATCCACTTGCATTTTCTTGGATATCTTCTTTTTTGACATTTTGCACCTATATAAAGGGAGATTTCTCTCACAGGTGTCTTTACTTGGGCTTTGCAGAGTCTCAAAATGGCCTATTTGGCCCTCCCACTAATTTTTCCCCTACCCTCTTCTTCCTTCTCTAATTTTCGTGCATATTTCATGCATATTTTGTGCATTATACGCATATTCCGCGCACAAAGAAAAATCAATTTACTAACTGATTTTTTTCAGCATTCACTTTTTAATGAATTACTCAGTGTAAACGCACCCTTAGGGTTTAATGCTCACTATGACAACCTCTCGGCCCTCTAGTTCATGCCCACAGTGATTATATTGTGGGCATGAACTAGTAGGCCACGGTGTGTTAAGTGAAGAGGCTGAACCAAGCTGGACTTTTCAAGACTGAGAGAATGCCTCTATGGGCTTTTTGGGGGAGATTTATCAAAACCTGTCCAGAGGAAAAGTTGCCCAGTTGACCTTAAAATCAATCAGATCACTTCTCCTATTTTTAACAAGGCCTCTGAAAAATGAAAGAAGCATTCTGGTTGCTATGGACAACTGGGCAACTTTTTCCTCTGTGCTGGTCTTGATAAATTCCCCCCTTTGAGCTTATTTGCCGATTTCTTTAAAGGGGTTATCCACCATAAGGTGATTTTAGTTCTTACCTGCCAGAACTTGGTATTTCCTGTTGGATTTTGTTCTCTAAACTACACATCCCACAGTTCCATGCTTGAAAGTTTGAGATCACTTTCCTTCCACACACACATCAGCCACTCTACCCAGTGTTTTCTAACCAGGGGGCCTACAGCTTTTGCAAAATTGAAGCAGACAGGCTCCCTCTAATCACCTGACTAGTGATGTCAGGTCTCGCTGCACTGCAACCTGGGAAATCCCAAGACATGAGTAATTTTGTATGCTGTTTAAATAAATATTGGGGTAAAAACCACAGAAGAATTGTGAGAAAACAGTCACACACAGGTAGAGACACTATATTATGAACTACACTAACAGCTCCTGTAGCATAGTCAAATAAAAGAAGATCCTGGAATACCCTTTAATGGCTTATAGCTTGCCACTGAAGCAGTCGATTGTTATAAAACTGGAATTTATAGATTTAGGGTAAAACAGAACTTTTCTACAGTGTTAAGTTTACTAGGCAAAATACTGCTGAAAGGTCAATTTTAGGCTGGGTTTCCACACAAGTTTTTTTCCTAGACAATTTTTTTGGAATACTGCCACTACAGTTTTTGAGCCAAAGGCAGAGGTGGATCCGGTAGAAGGAGAAGTAGAAGTCCTTCCATTATATTTCCTATTGAGTCTGCAGCTCAAAAACTGCAGTGGCAGCACTCCAAAAAAAAAATGTCAGAAAACAAACCTGTGTGGAAACCTAGCCTGATGAAGTAGCTCTAAGCTACGAAACAGCTGTTGCACCTTCCTGAAGAGAGGTCCCGCTGCAGATATAGCTGCACTATGCACTTTGTAAAGATTCACGAATAAACCGACGTTTATAAAGCAGAAGCCTCGTGAGTGCCATCCTTATTTTTCTCTTGGAAGTATTTTAATAATGTTTTTTAATAGTGTGTGTGTGTGTTTTTAACTTGCTTCACTTTTTTTTTACATTTTTTAGGTAGTGCTATTACTCCCAGCATGGAAAATGTTCCATAATGGGAGTAGTACCTATACTAATAGACAGTTCGTCCCGGGTGTCACTTCTGACACCCGTTGCGATCCTCCTATATAATGTATAGATGCGGGCGGGCACTGTCCCCTGCACTGCCGTATATATACACCTATTCATATTTCCCGCAGAGAGCTGTGATTGGCCGGATGGTTCCAGCCAATCACAACTCTTTGTGGGAAATATGAATAGGTGTATATATACGACAGTGCAGGGGCCAGAGAAGAGCGGCAATGCTGCCTGCTTCTATACATAATATAGGACAATCGCAGCGGGTGTCAGGAGTAACACCTGCTGTGATCTGTCCTTAACTGCAGGTACTACTGCTCCCAACATGGAGCACACTTGGTTCCATGCTGGGAGCTGTAGTACCTGCATTAATAGACAGATTGCAATATGTGTTAGAAGTGGCACCCGCTGCGATCTGTCTATTAATGCAGGTACTACAGCTCCCAGCATGAAGCTGAGTCTGCTCCATGTTGGAAGCGGTATTACCTGCAGTTAAGGACAGATCACAGCGGGTGTCACTCCTGACACCCGCTGCGATCGTCCTTCATCCTTCTGAGATGTGGAGAGGCTTTCTCCTGCCCTCTGCATCTGTGTACTATACCCCAGAATTTAAATTCACATCACTCATTCATATATTCCGCTAAGAGTGGTGATTGGCTGCCACCATCCAGCCAATCACCTCTCATGGAGGAAAATATGAATCAGTGATGTGAATTTATATTCACATCACTGCCCGGCCCGGAGTTCATAGCAGAGATTGGTGTACTGTATAGAGCATCCGCATCTCTGCAATATAAAGGATTATCGCTTCGGATGTCAGTAGTGACACCCAGGGCGATCTGTCTGTTAGTACAGGTACTACTTCTCCCATCATGGGACAGTCTGTTCCATGCTGGGAGTAGTAGTACTAACAAAAAAATGTAAAAAATAAAGAAACATTTTTTTTCTATCCCTACTCTGCATCCTTTTTTTTTTTTTTTTTTGTTACCCAACAAATTTTGAAAAAACTCCTGAGTCCAAAAATGCAATTTCCACTCAATGAAAAAAAAAGTCAGACGCAGAAAATTGCACTGCCGTTTTTTTCACACACAAAAACGCAGTACAAAAAACTGGAAACTTCGCCTCAGGGAGTATTTTGGAAAAAAAATGCTATATGGCATTTTAAAGTTTTGTTGGAGAAGTGGAAAAAAATGATCGGGCTCAATTGAAATGAATTGAAATCCCAAAGACCTTCTTTTTTACTTTATTTTTTATTTCTATGGATTTTAGTGGAGCGGTAAAGCACATCTTTTCCAGAAATGTTAAAAAGGATTGCCTCACTCTCCAGATTTGGTTGGGTTCCGCTGCCAGACCACCACAGACTCTGTGGATTGATATATAACACTGTTTTCCTGGATATCCCACCCTATTATTAAATGCTGTATTGTCCTCATTAATAGACTTCCACAAAAGAAAAGAAAAAAGAACAAGTGGTTTGGGTGTGTTTATAATGTGAGGACCACCAAGAACTTTCCTTTTTGGATTAAGGTGTGTTAAATTGGCTAAACTAAGGAATGGATTGCATTTTCCCAGGACCTTCCAATGCATTTTCTGGCCAGTTCTATGAATTCTTGAAGACCACAATTGTTAAATTAAGAAAAGTGAATGGAATCAAATGTTATGATTTAAAACTTACAAGGAACATTAGTGTTAGAGAACTTGACATCATTTTAGTAATGGGGGCAAAGGCATAATATTTAGCTTCTGAGCCCCAATTCAAATTCTGATCCTGTATTCCCCCAACTATCACTCCAAATGTATTGCATTGGTCATCTCACAGGAAAGGGCGTGAATACCATAGAAGCTGACCATGTAGCTGCTATAAGGCTCTTGGAGAGAAGGGGCTCAGCCCTGGTTAATCTGGTTCTTATTGCTGTTAGTTTTGGGCAGTTGTTTGGGGACTGCATTGTTAGAAAGAAATGTAGATATTGACCCAAGTGTCAAGAAAAGCAAGGGGGCATAAACAACAGAGGGCAAAATCAGATGCCACAATAGATCGTTCATTTCAGTCTTTTCTCTAGTAGCCTCCTTTTGTTATACAGTGTATACTCCACTGCTCTCAATGGCCCAGGTGTTGCAACATTCTCTGCCCCTTCAGTTACATCCATTCCTAGAGTTTCCAGCTTCCCATGTAAACCATCGGCTCAGTGGATATTAAGAGTGGGAGACTTGTACCAATAATTTTCAGTGATTTTATAAGTAACTATGGTTATTATAGGAGAAAGTCTTAGGGGCCACCTGCCATATGTAGTGACTAGACTCCACACCCCTCTTTCACCAGGTTATCAGACCAGAAGTCTTCTAGGAGCAGCTATGTTCAGTACACGCTTCCCATGTGGGCTAAGTCTATGGAGCTTCCACAGCACGCTGTAGCTTTTAGAGTTTAGACATTGGCAGTTTTGACTAGCTTTATTATTCCTTTCAAATCTGGTGGATTCTGCGATAGAGGCTCTGACCCTAGACATTTGATCGACAGATGTGAATACTGTTAGCATTGCTTTTGAATATGTAAGAAAGAGTTGTCTCATTGATATGGTGACATTAAAGGAAATCTCTCGACTTGGTATCTTGCTCAGAGCTGAAGACATCTACAAATAGCTGATGGGTATCATTTGTTTTACCTCTGTCTCTTAGCTGATGGCTTTTGCAAAGTTATAAAATTATGCTTACCTTCTAAGATGAAGAGTCATAGAGGGGGTTTGATGGCGCACATCAAATGGAATTTTCTTCGTCTTTTTCTTACAGCAGCTAGGGCAGTTATCCCTAAACATTGGCGTTCCTCCGCAGCATCTGTGAAGGTCTCGAACATTAATTGTATCTGTCGTATGGGGGACACAGGCAAGGTGTACAGATTTCACTGTACTTGATCTGGCTGCCTTGAGTTTCAAGATGGCCCTGATCTTGCTCGATGGCTTACATAAGTGTTTGACTATGGCTTTCCTCCATCTCTTTATCTCTATCACTCATTCCCCACCTGCTTTTTTTTTTTTTTCTTTTTGTTAATATTTTGTTTGTTCAGATTTTTTTTTCTTTTCTACACCCATTTGTTTGTATTGTATGCTTTTTTCTTTGTATTGTATGCCTAGTCAATAAAACTGAATTATGAAAAATGAAAAATTGATAGAAGTCAGGCTGAGCTGCAGCATGCATACCTCAACCTCCTCTATCCCCCACTCATCCCTGCTTGGCTTCAAGTGAGCCCTGGACATCAATCATGCAGAGAAAGGAGGAGGAGTGCATGCATCAGCTCAGCCTGGCCTCTTTGACACTTGGAAGAAAACCATACTTTTATAACTTTGCAAACAGCCATCAACAGGTATCATTTGTTTTATCCCCATATCCATGTCTGCAGCTCTGAGCATGATACATAGCTGACCAGTTCACTTTAATAACAGCACTGCTATTATATTTTTTATTTTTTTTTCTTAATCAATTGTGTAGCAATAAAGATGAAAGACCATTAGTGGTTTCGTAGTCTAGCTAATAAAACCTTTTTTACTAGTATAAATGAGGGAAAATTGTAGGGTGTTAATAAAGCTCCTGTAAACTTTATTGTATCCTCTTATTGTAACTTACCTCCGTGATTTGTTCAGGTTACAAATACAGTATACTTGGAACAGAATATAATGCTGTCAGTGAGGTTAAAGTATTGCTGCAGTTATGTCAATAAGCTGCAGTGTCTAGAGCTAACAGATTAATATGTATTTAAATAAACATTTTAGCTGATGAAAAATTAAATTGATAGGGATGGGTGATCTTCTAGTCATATGTTTCTGATCCTGGTGCTGCATTTCACTAATACTATCATAACCCGGGTGCACAGTAGGATCTGCAGCAGCAAGAAAACGAGAAGTTACCTTCTGGGGCCTAAAAGCTATTTCCTAGGGAACACCTTTTAGGAGATATATTTGAATATAAATATAATAGTAAATAGATATCTATAATTACATACACTGGACAGTAATATATAAATAAAATAAGTAGTAAAACAAACTTGGGATGTTAAAAAAAAACAAACATGCAATTCAGACTGCTTGGAAACGTATTCATCTTACATTTTAGTTCATGCACCATAAATGGTGCTTGTTGGTAATTTAAGGTGTCCACACAGATATAATGGTACCAATATGTCGAATATGTGTTATCCAAAATATCCACCAATTTAGGATATAATACTCTTGTAAGTACCATTTTCAACTACATCCATAGAGGACTGCATTCTTTTATTAACCTCTGGATTGAATGTTTCTAAAGAACCAATGTGTCCATTCAACCGAAATCCCTGAAGTTTAAGCTCACTTACTGATTTGTATCACAAAGAGGATAAAAGACTTTCAGAACTTTTAGTGCTTACTATATAAAAGTGTATATGGCAGGACGGTAGCTCAGTGGTTAGCACTGTTTCCTTGCAGCACTGGGGTTCTGGGTTCAATCAGACCAAAGGCAACATCTACAAGAAAATAACTGATGGTAGATATCCATAATAGGGAATATCACAACCGCACTCCCCATCAGGTAGATAAAATTGTGGTGTTTATTGTGGTTCACATGGCCAGATGCAGCAAACAAGACAACAGCCTTTAGTGCGTCTCTCTCTGTTCCAAGTCTCAACATCTTCGAAAAGTTTGTATGTTCTCCCGTGTTTGTGTATTTTCCCTCCTATATCCCAAAAAAACGTGTATTGGTCCCATGGCAATCTATGTACAATGCTTCAGAGTATGTTGTAAAAAATGACATCACATGAATTGGTAGTATATAAATACACTAGCTGAGTACCCAGTGTTGCCCAGTTTTTCCTTTCTAATCCTTGTTGGGGAGGAAAATCAACAAAGTAGAAAGCTTTTGACTTCATATCCAATCCCCAAATATTGTTGTCATATTCTAACCCCATATCCCGTCCTCCTATCCCGTCCTCCTATCCCGTCCTCCTATCCCGTCCCGTAATATGTGTACCAGTTATTGAAATATCTCCAGCCGTACAGAAGTTATGTGAGAACATACATTTCCCATTGATTTTCATGGGACTTTAAACAAAAATCCCGACCCTCACATATGAGGGTGGTTAAGGGTTAAATTATCCTATATTTTAAGTGGACATATAAGTAACATGTGACCAAGTATTATCGAAATATTTCCAGCCGTTTGGAAGTTATGCTGTAACATATATTTCCCATAGACTTGTATGGGACTTTAAACATAAACCCCGCCCCTGGCAAATGGGGGTGAGTAAGGGTTAAATTACCTATCCTATGTTTGTTGTTGACATATAAGTAACATGTGTGCCAAGTTTATGTTAATATCTTTAGCCGTTTGGACGTTTTTGTGGAACATGCACACACACGCACACGCACACACGCACACACACACACACGCACACACGCACACACACACACACACACACACACACACATTGAGTTTTATACATATACATTTTACTCTACTGCACATTCATAAATGCTGTAATATTTCTACTGTCTGATCCCAGAGTTTTTGCCTTTCAGATTTTGCTGACATTAATATTGGGATAATGATGATTGATATATTAATGTATTGGAGTATTCAGCCATGTGAAATGCAACAGCTCATGGGAAAGTATCATAGCTATCCATGATCCACAGGAAGGGCCAGCAGAAGACCTGCAGGCTATGCACTTGGTTAGGCCGTAAGACAATGTATGGAAGCTATCTGTGCATCATACATATTTCTGTTTGCTATATGTAGGGAACTTTTCTTTCATTGAAGCAATACAGTCTGCCTCAGTTCCTTAAATTTTCTCAAATTAAGGGTGATAGCATATTGGTTTTCATAATTCTTAAAAAAATGAAAATTGTCTATGTTGTTTTTCACTGACCGCCCAACATAATACAGAACTTCAAGAGTTAAGAAAGTTTGGAGACTTTTGTATTTATTCACTATAAAGAAAAGTATTGCTGAGTCATCCCTTTGTTTGTCTACCGTCTGCACATACATACATACATACATATCAGTGATGCAGAGTGATCAGATCTGTCCTCTGCAATATTGCCATTTCCATACCGAAGCTATGAATAGTTGCTGACTTGACAGAGAGCTGATTTTCCATACAGATTTTTTTTCCAGCAGAGGGAAAAGGGCGTAGATATAGGTGATGCAGAGGTGGCAGTGGTGCTCGTGTCCCGCTAGCTCATGAGAGGACACTATTATTATAAATGGCACTAAGGTAGGCTTGGTGACAAAAATGATGAAACGAATGCACATACCTTTATCTTATAGAGGGGTGCACAACCCATTTTGGTCCAGTGGGAATATTGTCAAATTATACTACAAAAACAATAGAGCACCAATACCCAGACTTTAGGTTGGCCCCAGTAATAATGTATAGAGAACAGAATAAAAATCACAGAAAAAACACAAAAATGGAAAAAAAAGTTTTAATTATAAAAATATATAGGTAATATTCTGAACCTTCCTTGATTACAAAGAAAGATGTTCTCCTCAGGATAGCATCAGAAAAGTCTGATGGGCAGCAGCCAGGCCCATTCACTTTAATGTAGCAAACACTATGTACTCATGACTATGTTTGGTCCATATCCTTAGGAGAAAGAGAGAGATTGTTAGTAACATAGTAACATAGTTCATAAGGTTGAAAAAAGATCAGAGTCCATCAAGTTGTGTGACTGATCTCTCTTGTATTGAATATATGGCCCCTTGCAACACTAAAGTATAAAAGCATCTTCCGAGACTTTCTTGTCAGTATTACTGCTACCAAACGGAGATCTGCAGTGTTAGACACTTATCCTCTATCCGCAGGATAGGGGATAAATGTCTTATGGCGGGGGGTCCGAACACTGGACCAGCGATCACTTATCCCCTAAAACTGCAGTACTCCTTTAAAGTGAAACTGTTAAAGATAAACCCTGTGCTACGAGGAGTAAGTATATGTGTGTGTGTGTGTGTGTGTGTATGTATAGATATATATATTCATATTCATATATTTTCTGGTTATTAACAGTGGACTTCACTAAAGATAACCCATGTTAAACAAATTGCCTAATGTCTAGATTGATTCTGTTGCACACATAATCATAGGCATACGGTGTCCATTTTAGAACATCGTCAGTCGTCAGCCACAACGCCATCCTCCGTCATGTGAAACGGCGTCCCGCCCCCTCCCTCACACCTGTCACCGTCCTCCTTCAGCCACAACTCCTTCATCCGAAACTACGTCGTCCAAAACGCTGTCATCCCTCAGACGAATCTCCCTCAGACCCAATTTCTGTTGAAACTGTGAAACTTCCACGTGTACTACAGACACTACATGTTCTGTATAGCAGAGCCCATATAGCAGAGAGCCGACACTGACTAAGCTCTGCTACACGGCAGGAAAGTTTTTCATCTGAGGGATGACGGAGTTTCAGATGAGAGACTTTAGGATGGAGGGAGGAGGGAGTTGTGGCTGACGCCTGTCGGAGATTGGCCCAAGGTAGGAGGCGGGACGCTGTTTCACCTGACTGAGGACAGAGTTATGTCTGACGACTGACGATGTCCTAAAATGGACACCGTATAGGTACACTCCCTAGGAACCAAGGTCAAGTGTACCCTGGGGTTGAGCGCTACCTATACCTCTACGGTTCAGACCCCCAGTAACATAAGTTGCTTGCGTCCACACAGGGTTAGCCAGACTCAATGCCATATGTGACCACACTATAGGTTTTTTACCACTACCTCAGCTCTCCTGGATTACTCCACCCATCCTCATTGAAGGCACCACCTTACACAACATTCATTTATTTCAGTTCTGTATTAAATCCCTTCCTTGGGAACTCATCAGGGAAATTTTATGGTGATGACCGAACCTGTCACAAAAAGCACCTATAACCAGATAAATGCATCAAACACAAATACAGTATGTGTTGTCCCTGTCAGCTGGAGTGATGTAGTGGACCATATGATGCGCTTCCTTCAGACTCCTGTAAATGTCAGACAGGTGCTGTATATTCTCCAGCAATAAAACCAGGTTACGTGATCTCCCAAGAAAACTCATGTGGCCTTTGTAGAATTCACTTCTCATGCATGTGCATCACATGACTGTGGGCGCATTGTGGAGTCGGTATTACTGCAGGAACAAGTGGGCCAGGTGGTCCGGGTATTGTCATACGGACACTAAAAATGTATTTTCGTCTTCTGAAAGGAAAATCATACGGAAGTGGATGTATTTCTGATGTCAGGGCTTCTTTTTCTCTTGGTGTTTAGTTTTATTGGAAGCTGCTTTTCATTCCAGAAAGGGTTTTATGCAGGAGAACAGGTTGTAAAGATGCCATTAGCCCCTGAAGATTCTTTTATAATGTAAAAATAGTCTATAGTGTGTATCATGTATTTCTAACACTGCCTTCTATCTGTAGGGGTACGGTCCACATTTTCCGATGAGAATACACACAGGGCTACCCGGCGGCAGCCATGTGTGCTCAGTGAGGTTTGGAGGCAGGGCCGTGCACGGCCCTGCCTCCAAACCTCACTGAGCACACAAGGCTGCCGTCAGGTAGCCCTGTGTGTATGCTCATCTCAAAATTACCCGCTACGCAGCGTGAAATATGCTGCGTAAGCACTACGTGGGACTGTACCCTAAAGCGGAGTTGTCCATTGTGGATTTTGTTAGAGGTTCTGGACAGGAATAGTTCACTTGTATCCCTTTTATAGCTGAAACGTTGCCTGTTCTTCCTACCTAAACCTTGTGGGAGAGGAAAACAACAAATATCCATCAGGACCCGTCGGTGTCAGTTGTGCTCCGACCTGTGGGAGCACAACGGCAGTGTGAACTTAGCCTAAGTAACCCCCTACTTTAGTGTTTACAAACCCCACTTTTTGTTTTCTATTATGTACCCATAGTCTTAAAGGGTACTCCTGTGGAATTTTTTTTTTTTTTTTCCAATCAGCTTGTGCTAGAAAGTTATTTAGTAAATTACTTCTATTAAAAAATCTTAATCCTTCCAGTACTTTTCAGCTGCTGTATGATCCACAGGAAGTTGTGTAGTTCTTTCCAGTCTGACCACAGTGCTCTCTGCTGACACCTCTTTCCGTGTCAGGAACTGTCCAGAGCAGGAGAGGTTTGCTATGGGGATTTTCTCCTACTCTGGACAGTTCATGCATGGACAGAGGTGGCAGCAGAGAGCACTGTGGTCAGACTGGAAAGAACTATACAACTTCCTCTATTGCATACAGCATCTGATAAGTACTGGAAGAATTAAGATTTTTTTATAGAAGTTATTTCCAAATCTCTTTAACTTTTTAGCACCAGTTGATTTAATTCCCCCCCCTTTAAAGTGTATTCAGTGTTACATAAGCTACTCCAGTGTTTTCCAACCAGGGTGTCTCCAGCTAAAGGCACCCTGGTTGGAAAACACTGAGCTACTCTGTTATGAATATGTGCAAATCTGCAGAAAGTGCTTGAGAATGCTCTTGAGGAGACATGACGGGGATTAATAGAGCTGTGACTGGAGCAGAATGCAGGGCCATTTGTCTACCGTGTGACGTAATCCTCCTTCCTTTTAATAATTGCTTCATTACCAGTGAATCTTGTTCCTTTCTCTGCGTTTTAGCTTGGAATTCTCCAGCTGTGGACGTCTCACTCTTTGACCTGTATGAGTGGGCCGCCGACTCTCTAGTCAGAATGTCCCTTGCTATCTTTCCTTTCTCTAAACACTGCTTGCTTTGTTTTTTAGTCTACCGGGTGTTTAACCTAAGACAGAGACGCACTGTGTACATTTCTTTTTCCAGATTCAGGCCTTTTTCTGATGTATGCAGCTTTTTTTTTCTATTTTTATTTATTTTTCCTATTAAGAACATTTAATTCTGAGCATTGAGATGTGAAGGACTTGCTAACTGTACATTTCATGCTTTAAAAACCATTATTATAGTTTAAATGCTTGCTATTAAATGAGTGTGTTTCTTGTTCCTGGAGCAGCTTCTTCTTATGAGTATATATAATCTGAGCTAATATGTCTGAATATTAATGCAATATAATGTCTTCAAGCTTAGCTCCGATGATGGTAGATAAATGTCATCACGACTGCGGAATGCGGTGGTGGTATCAAAACCAATATTTAATGTAGCAAAAAAGATTCCAGTTAAATGCAATTACTGTATATTCAAATCAGGATGCGTTTTGGCAAAAATGGCCTTCCTCAGCTGTGACAGCTGAGGAAGGCCATTTGTGCCAAAACCCATCTTGTATCTGTACCATGACCTGATGTGAATAAATGCAGTAATAGCATCCACCTGGTGAGTGCTGGAATTATTTTGCTACATTAGCTCCAATGATGGTCTGCCAGCAGGATACCTGTTTGAATCTCCCTTTGTTGCACGAGACTACAGCGATCATGATACAGGTTTGCTGGAAGTCCTATAGACTTAGGCAAGTCTCAGGCTACAAAGTTGTTGGGAGATTTAACCAGGTTTTGCCACCATTTTGCCATCATTGGAGTTTCCCATTTACTAATCTACTTCTCCATAAGTAACAAACCCAGCTAAGATCTACCGTAAATTAGAATTCATTGGACACTTGTTATATTATATGTTCTATATTCTATTAAGAAATGTTGAAAGGAAGAGAAAATGTGCAAAAAAGGGCAAGCAAATCTCGATGTAGTACAGTGTGTTTTTAAAGGGTTGCCAAGGGAGGACCCTGGGTTTTGCAAAAGAAAAGATAAAGCATACTCACCAGTCCTGATCCCCAGCCCCTACTGTTCCAGTGTCTCCCGGTCCACTGTGCTCTAAGCTTCTTGCTGTGTCTGATGATGTACTGACCACACAAGAAATGTCTGTTCAGTCAATTACTGGCAGAGGTGGTTCATCTAAGTGCTTGGCTGTGGTCAAATAGTGGTAATTGGTTAATAATCTTTTACACCAATGGTTACCAACTAGTGGCTCCAAGAACCAGGTGTGGCTCACAACTCCATGTTATATGGCTTACCATTGGAGTCCTGAGTTATGACCATATGTGTTGGCAGTTTACGTTTTTGGAGACCTCTATACACTAGTATTATACTAGTTTGAATTTTCAACAGATTTTTTTTCAAATTCATGCATTTTCTCTACATTTCCAATATATCTCCTTCATTTTTTAATAGCTAATCCTTGGGTAAATTACCTGATCATTGGGTCTTTGGGGGAAAGTAATGAATTAATAATGGGTCAAGTAATTTAGCAGGATGTTGGTCAATAAACTATTAGTAAAAATTACCCTTTCATCTCCAACTTATGCATGTTACATATTAACATATTAATTTTTTTTCTTTTTAGGGTTGTCCGCAGCAAGGAGGACTGGTATACCTACTCCCCGAGAACTGCCTACCCAAATAACAAGAGACAGAACAACCGTGCGTGTTCCGACCCCTACAGCTAAGAAAACACTACCCAGCCCTACATCTCCCAGCAATGCTACGCCTAAGAGTATCCGTGCTCCTTCAAAGCCTAAACAAGAAAATGAATCAAACACCAAATCTGGATTGGAACTGCAGGTTAAGGAACTCTTGGCGGAAGCAAAGACTAAAGATTTTGAAATCAGCAAACTCCAAAGTGAGCTGCAGAAATGCAAAGGCCCTGAGATCCTGAACCTTCTGGATACATCTGTGGAAATGCATCTTATGCAGGGCAGTGACCCTGAATTATTGATGAAAACTTTGCAGGACAAGAACATAGCTTTCCAGCAAGAGCTGAGTTTGCTTAGGCAAGAAAACAAGGACCTAAAAGAGAAATTAAATTGTTTTGAACAGTCACCCCTCTCTGATACCATTACCAGCAATGGGACAGATAGCAGCCTCATTTCTCCTTCCACACAAGGTACAAGCATGGGGAATAAGGCAAGGAGTCCATTGGTTGGTGGGTCTGAAATCAATCACTTGCCTGGAGAAGTAAGCGGTTTGCACATATCAGGTTCTTCAAGTAGCGATGTCACAAAAGCATCCCTTTCACCAGATTCAGATTTTGAGCATATATCTGATGTCCCTTCTAGACCAGGTTCCTCAGGAAGCATTCCATGCCAAGGCTCTAAATGTTCAACTAGTGGTAGTTCCCCAAATAATGTAAGTGACCTTTCTGTAGCATCCTTGACTGAAAGGATACATAAAATGGAAGAAAATCAGCATAGCACAGCAGAGGAACTTCAGGCTACACTACAAGAACTATCTGATCAGAATCTCATGGTGCAAGAACTTACAATGGAAAGTGAGAAACTAGTGGAAGAGAAAGCTTTTCTGGAAAGTTCCCTACAGCAACAACGACAGAGAGCAGAACAGCTCAGTCAGGAAAATGAGAAACTAATGACCCTATTGCAAGAAAGGTCAAAGACGGAAGAAGCACAAGTCCAGAGCAAGTTATTTGAGATGGAGAAGAAGCATACAGAACTGGTTGAACAGTCTCAGTTTGAAAGAGAAAAGCTGCTCAACATTCAGCAACAATTGACAAGTAGCCTGAGGAGTCTTGAGAAGGAGCACCAGGAGGCTCAAGTCATGATAAAAAGACTGAAAGAAGAAATTGGTAAACTACAAAAT